>NW_004797702.1:697503-710860 GCF_000002075.1 Aplysia californica
CCCCCTCCCAACTCAGTCGGGTTTTTTTTCACACTCTATATCTCTCTTGCTCTATCTGTACCCCCCCCTCCCCCACTTCTTTCTTTATGTTCCATCTGCCATCTTTTCCTCCTCCTCTCTTTCTCTCCACCTATCTGTTCAAGTTCAAGCACCATACATTGTAACATTATCTCTTCACTTAAATTGTTCTCCGAACGCGAACCGACCACACAAAGGTGTAAATTGTAAAGTTATCTACTTTACAGAGATAATAGAAGGAGGCCCAACGATCAAACACAATACATGTAGTAATGCAATCACGTTCCTACTTCAAACACCAACACGTTCAGGCACCGACACGCCCACTCTGCGGTATGTGTGACGGGTCATTCTAGGACAACTTTTTTTTTAAGTACAAAGAGTTTTACGGCACTTGCAACACAATACCGGTAATATAAGGTCATATAAAGTGCCGAAGATTAGAGGTACAAATACAACGTGTTACAAGAGAGTACCAAACACACACACAAAGGAGGAGGGGAGATAAAGACGATAAAGATGTTAGATAGGAAAGAAGAAGCAAACCACACCAAAGCACCCCCCAACCACCCACCTATGACAACTGACCCTCGTAACATAATCACGAGACGACGACCTTCGGAACAAATGTCACAGCGGCGATACAGACAGATCATATCTAGAGTCAGTGTTGTCTCTTTTTCTTCTTGTTCTTAGGTGCGACCTTCCAACGAACAAAGACCCACACGTAGACCTACTGACAAAGACAAAGAACCCCCCAAAAAGAGACAGATAATACGGGAATTTGAACAAATGATTGAATACATTGTTTAATTGATTAATTACATTATTAAAAAGAAAGAAAAGAATGGCTTTATCTGTATCATTGTCTAGATTTTTGGTTCCTACAGTTATCCTTGATCCGTGTCTGTCCGTGGTGTAGCAGTTAGGAGTTAGATGCTTGGGCTTTGTGTGCGGGAGACCTGAGTTTGATTCCCGAGTGGCGAGAATTTTTACATGTATCGAGTATCTGTATTTTTCTACAGGGATGTTGTATCCCTCTCAGCCCGGGCTGGTCCTGACAGACAGGGTCAGAAGCCCGCCCCCTAAATGATCTATGCTGTGTCCATGTTCGTGGAATGACCGCTTTGTCCTTGGGTCTGAGGAGAACAACTACAATGTACCCAGCCGCCTCTATACAACTCTATAGTATAGTCTATTGAGTGGTTAAAAACTTCGTGGCGTAACTTATCCTCAAATATAATCAGCTCTTCAACCGGTGAATCAATGTCACTATTGTTACCCATACTTTGCACAGCAGTTTGTAGCTTTGTCTTAGGCCTAACTGAATATTTTCCACAATAATAGTAATAGGCTAGATTAAAAAAACGTTTCTACGTCACAGCTCACCAGTAACAGTTTTTAGTGGCAAAACTTGTTACGAGAAATTAATTTTTTAGCGAACATATTTTTTTGCACTAAACGTGCTCAAAATATGCCCTCAATAAGCATTACTTCATTAGGCCCAAGTCGTGATTAGAAAAAAAATTACAGTCTTGCTTTTAAATGCGATATTGCCCTTGCTGCAAACCTTTTCAAATCTGTAGTCACTCTTTTGTTGGCATTTTTTAAAAATCAGGCAGTAGATCTAGGCCTACTACACTGTATTTGATTGTTTTACTCTAGCAAGTGCTTACAACAATATTGATACATGTAATGTGTTAAGGCAAGTTTGATACAAGTCATTGTGCGAAATATGGAGAGTCTGAGTTCGATATATAGGAGATATTTGACAGTTGAATAAGTTGCGCCACGAATTTTTGACCGCACTGTAGTCCCCCCCCCCCCCCCCACACACACACACACAGTGGGTGTCACGTGACAGCAATATTGGGAGAGTCACAACTTCCAGAGGTGGGCTGTCAGTTCAGCTGATACTTTTACTGATAGCATGCCGAGCGATGGCTAAGGTATTAATGATCCTGGTTCGAATCCCCATATGTCGTTCTGTTCTTGAACAGGGAACAATAGCTCAGTTTTCTAAAACAACCTTCATCAGTTTCTCTTGACATCGGTGCTCGCACCTAGCATTCGTCTTTCTGCACCACCACACAGATCATTGTGGTGAAGGGGGGGGGGGGTTAATGAAGCAGGTGTTCTTACACCCGACATTGGCATTATAATTTAAATTTAATCACTTCGATAGAAGGTGGCTTCACCCGAGTTTGATTCCTGAGTGGGGAGAATTGAAATTAGTACAAATGTATCCCCCCAGTCTTACTTTCTGCTGGGATGTTTCATCCCTCTCAGCCCGGGTCGGCCCTGACAGGCAGACAGGGATGGCCGCCTCCTAAATGATCTCAACTGTTGTCCATGGGGGTGTGGGCCATCTTATCCTACCGTCATACTGTATCTCAAACCTTTTTCGTGAGAGTTTTACGGCACTTGCAACACAATAAGGTCATAAGTACCGAAGATAAGAGGTGTTACAAGGGAGTAACAAACACAAAAAAAGGAGGGGAGATAAAGACGATAGATGTTTGATAGGAAAGAAGAAGCCAACCACACCAGAGCACCCACCAACCACCCACATCTCAAACCTCAAGCCCTTTCTCTATACTGTATCTCATCTTCCCAAAAACACCAAACAAAACAATTCTGAAAAAAATAAAGTAATCCAAACAACAGTAAAAAAATGCATCAAATTTATTCAACTTCCCAAATCTTGAGAAACATTCAGCAACATGTCACCAGCATTGAGACCCATCTCCCACAACTTGTTCAACAGTTTTAAGCCCGAAAAAGATTTTTTTTAACACCAGGAGAGAAAAAAACAACTATTTCTAGATTTTATCTTTGAAAGATTATTCCTTCCTTTCTCATATTTTTTTCAATATTCAGAATTTAATTTTGACAAAACATTTCTCGAGCCCATGTAACCGTTACCGAAGATAAAGAAACCGCAAAATCTTCTTCCACTAGATACATGCATACTAATAGTAACACAAATGTTCAGTAATATTTACACTACACATCATGAGCACATCAGACCACACAAACTGACACTGGCACACGCTTTTGCAAACAAATCCACACATGGACATTTCATTCAGCCAGCACACATCGCAGGAGTAAGCCTCTGTCTAAGCGACTCATTCCAACAAAGAAGGATACAAACAAACAGACGGGGACTTGCACTGGCACTATCTCACACTCCTAGACACACAAACTCACACATGATGAACCAGCGCACTCACACACACACAAATTCATACATGGTCATATGATCATATTAACACACTCACACATACACAAACTCATACATGTTCATATGATCATATCAACACACTCACACATACACAAACTCATACATGGTCATATGATCATATCAACACACTCACACATACACAAAATCATACATGATCAAACAAACACACTCACACGTAATCATACCAGTTCATTCATTCACACGCACGCACACACACACACAAAGATGCGAGGGTCTGTGTGTCACTTTGCGTCACTCTTCTCCAGCGGCGCGTAGTTGAGCAGTTTCTCGATGAGGTCCACGTGCGCCAGCAACATGCGCCGACAACAGTAGCGCTTCAGGCCAAGAGCGTCCAGGGCATCGCTGGGGACACAACGGAGAAACGTCATCAACTGTCTACATGGTCAAAATAACAATTACAACCATACCTACTCTTTTAGTTAGTTTTAGTCAGGTTTTACGGCGCTTGCAACTGTATAAGGTCATATGAGCGCCAAGGGGTGGATGCCAACAGAGAAGTCTTTACAGGGAATCAGGCTTACTCTGCTCACCTCTCTAGTCTCAAATGTCTCCATGGTCAAACTGAGCATCACAATCAGACCTGACTCTAACAGCCACCTGTCCAGGACAAATGAACAAATGACCGATTCCCATTTCCTATCTCACATTATATATTGCAACCTCAGTGCTTTCTTGTCCTATCTCCATTTTTAAATAACAGTCACAAGTCATCCCGTCAGGCGACATCTTGAACTAACGCCTAGTTGTGTCAGACACACTGGTGGTCTGTCATGAATTTCATTCAAAACATTATAGCGTAATTATCCTTGCACGATAAACCTGTACATTACAGGATTACATTGAGTTCTTGAAGATCAAAACTCAGTTTCTAAATTTTCGTCAACTCCATTACTTCCACATAATTCAATACAGAGGGTAACGACATTTACTGGTAGTTGAATTGCATTTAATTAAGAGAGGCGCCTACTTAGCATTTAAATGTGGTCCAAAAAAACACATTCATTTAACTCACCAATTCCTGATCAATTTTCAATGATATTTCGTCCTCACATCTCACAGATCGGCCATGTTTGTTTGTTTTTGTAAAGTGTTTTACGGCGCTCACAACTGCATAAGGTCATATCAGCGCGCGGGACACACCTAATACTTTTAGTTGGTAGTAAATTTTGAATTTTGCCCGGGTGGCGGCCGAAGCCTACTCTTATCGATTTTAGACCATCAAGTGATCTTTAACGTGCGCAACTTGCGAGATTTTTCGCCCTTGTCGGAGAAGGATAGGTGTATATCTTTCCTATCAGAAGATCAGGGGTGTGGCTGAAAGACAGCTGTAAGGAGTCAAGGAGTAGCAGTAGAAAGGCTGCAGAAAGAGTCAGGAGCCCAGAGGAGGGGGCAAAGGAGGTGAGGGGGAGGGAGCAGAAAGAGGAGACGAAAGCAGACGAAAGAATAGTGCTAGAGAGCAGGAAAGAAGGTGAAAGGAGACATTTCTAGAGAAAAAATTTTTTCGTTCGCTACCCGGATTCGAACCCGGGACCTTTGAATGAGAGGCCAACACCTTAACCTCTAGGCCACGAGAGCCCCCTTCGGCCATGTTTACCTCCCAGTTTCTTTGGATTTCCCTCAAAATGCTTTTGCCTTTGATGGCAAGGTGTTTTTACTATATTATATGAACCTTACTTGTGATGGCAAGGTGTTTTTACTATATGAGCCTTACTTGTGATGGCAAGGTGTTTTTACTATATGAACCTTACTTGTGATGGCAAGGTGTTTTTACTATATGAACCTTACTTGTGATGGCAAGGTGTTTTTACTATATGAGCCTTACTTGTGATGGCAAGGTGTTTTTACTATATGAGCCTTACTTGTGATGGCAAGGTGTTTTTACTATATGAACCTTACTTGTGATGGCAAGGTGTTTTTACTATATGAGCCTTACTTGTGATGGCAAGGTGTTTTTACTATATGAGCCTTACTTGTGATGGCAAAGTGTTTTTACTATATGAGCCTTACTTGTGATGGCATGTGTTGAATGGTATTTACAAAACGTCGCCATGACCAAAGTTATGAAGTGAAAGATATGCCGCATGCGTTTGCCCACATGACGAAAACAGGTGGATTCACTTTCGGAAAATATAATTGAATTTGGAATACGGTACTACGTGTTTGTGAATGTTGGTGGTTTTAAAAAATCAGACCTGCCACTCTATGAAACCTCAAAATCAGGATCTCAGGGAGAAAAAATCGGGATTTGGTGAAAAAAATCGGGATCAACAGCAAATCACCAAGGTGACTGTCAAAGCTGACTCAAATTTTTTCCAGGGGTGTCCATAAATTCCTTGGCCTATATGCCCTCTGTGTGTCTTTGTTTGATTGCGCGTGTGTGTGTGTGTGCGTGTGCGTGCGTGCGAGTTATCATTATTTTTTGTAAATCCTGAAGCATCGCGTCAAGCACTCCTAGTCCAAGTGTCTATACCCCACCCCCCACCCTACCAATAAATCCCGAAATATAGGAACTTAAGTTGACCCCGTCAACGGACGGTCCCCGACACGCAGAACTCACACGGCGATGACAGGTCACGTGACGCGAATCCGCGATTTTAACAATTTTACTAACGGGTCCGACTTAATGCTGAGCAACGGTCGTTCTACTTCTAGAATAACGACGGCGGCCGACCGACCAAATGTACCAACAAATCTCTTATCCCTCATGTGTTCAGACTAAAGCAACGACAACGGCCGTATGTTTGTCTTGTCAGCGCAGTTACATGTAGTTGTGTAAGGGTTAGAAAGACAGTCACTCGTCCGAGTGTTTGATGTGAAAGCGCAGTTACCAGACCTCGGACAAGGCTTGTTTTGAAAGTAACAGCGGAACTACGAACATTATCGATTATTTGTATGTCCCAAATTGTAACAGTTACCAGGCTATCATCGGAGAATTCTGAGCGCGGGTAAAGATCACACACAACTTGGGGCGAATCAACTACTAAATGCGGCATCGATATTTCGGGAAATAGTGCTCCGAGTTCCTACTGACAAAAAGTGCAACGGGTGCTTCCTGCGATAAAGGAGAAGGCAGAGTAGGTTTTTAGAAAAATTCGACACAACAGCAGACTGGGACAAAAAATCGGGATACACATGATCGAAATCGGGATGCTTGAGATTTGGGGCAAAAAATCGGGATATCCCGACTAAATCGGGATGAGTGGCAGGTCTGAAAAATTGACCCATACTTTTGCCATAAATGTTACAAAATGATATCATATCAGATATGTAACTGTTTACACATAGCACACAGAAAAAATGGTCAAAAATTAACCTTTTACACTAACTTCCAACTTGGCTTAAATTCAAGGGAAATGACTGTAGATGATTCGCACCACTCACTATTGCGGCTGTTGCTTCCCTTTGACCAGAAAAACTTTTGTTAATTCAAGTTCGCAACAACTGCGAGCAAGGTGATGGGGGTGGTTCTCCAGCTTTCTCACAACAGTCGAGGGGTAGGGCGCGGGTGAGTTAAATCTCATTTTACTAATTAGTTTTATTATTTTTCCGACAGCAGGTGTGATCAGTAGCCAGTGATTGTCTTTTGTGTTTTTATATATGTTTTCTTCGTGAGATTACAAGTATGTATTTGAAAGAATTGTCGTACATTGAAAGAGCCAGTATGCAGGAATCGATGATGATTAAAATTTTATTTTATTGTGGAGCTTCTAAAACCACTAGAGAATGAGCACTATAAGATAAAAGTGATCTTTATTAGCATTATTATAGTAGAATTAAGTGACAAAAAGTCATAAGAAATGAACTTAAGTTTTTAAAAGTAATGCTACAAGCACATCGGCGGTAATAAGATATCGAAGATCCCCAGCTTCGTTTCATGAAATGTAGGGACCACGGAATGTTCCACACCCACACCCAACAGGTGCAGAAATGGACAGGCCTGGTCCAAAGCTTTTGAAAATTTAAGGTTTTTTAAATTGATGACTGAAATAGCGTACCCCTCGGTGTACTCCACTTGCAGAAGTCCGATGTACGTCTCCCACTTGTTGCCGATCACTTTACCACACGTGAAACAACGGATTGGGATGATCATCTTCTTGGATTCAAATGCTTGGCTTATCTGCGATTGGAAAGATAAATAATGACAATGACAAATCACATCATATCAGTAAAGGTAAGTACATGTAACATATAATGCATGTGCTTTTTTAGCGAAATATATCGTCACACAGCTTACTTTAATAAAATAATTAATCAAAACATTTTTCTTTTCTTTCTGCACTTATCCAGACACTGAGACAGTTCCAGAATGACAAGAAATGTCCTCATTAATTTTAAAAAGCATTATTTCGACTGTCCAGTGAGTCAGTTTTGGAACTCCTGTCCCCTCTATTGTCCAGTTAAAGAGAAAAAAACTTGTCAGGTGGAGAGTAGGAAATCTACTTTTCTCAGTCAAATGGTAGGTTGCCTTGAGTCTACTATACGTGTATCAGAAAGAAGCACTATAGCCTAACTATAACATATTCTGAGATAATGTGTTGTGTACCTTTGTGATATTTTTTAGCATTACAAATTTTGTAGACTAGATCTATTACACTAAATTTAGAAGTTAAATTAATTCTCTGGTAAATTTTTTCTTTCCCCCCGCACACAGATGCACTGCCGCGGGGGTCAACGTGCAGTACTATTTGCTGCAGATCACACGTGAACCAGTAAAACGCGCAAATCAATAATCAATGATTTTCTAGAAAATTTCAAACCTCTAACTGCAAACATCAAATTAGACATATGTTCAAGTTAACCCCCAGATTTTTTCTTGCTACTCCCCTGAACCCCCCGATTAGTCCAAAGCGTGGAAACTACTACACAATTAGGCTGAGTGTGATAAAGTTCCATTATAAACCATTATATATATTAGGCTGAGTGTGATAAAGTTCCATTATAAATATTAGGCTGAGTGTGATAAAGTTCCATTATAAACCATTATATATATTAGGCTGAGTGTGATAAAGTTCCATTATAAATATTAGGCTGAGTGTGATAAAGTTCCATTATAAACCATTATATATATTAGGCTGAGTGTGATAAAGTTCCATTATAAACCATTATATATATTAGGCTGAGTGTGATAAAGTTCCATTATAAACCATTATATATATTAGGCTGAGTGTGATAAAGTTCCATTATAAATATTAGGCTGAGTGTGATAAAGTTCCATTATAAACCATTATATATATTAGGCTGAGTGTGATAAAGTTCCATTATAAACCATTATATATATTAGGCTGAGTGTGATAAAGTTCCATTATAAACCATTATATATATTAGGCTGAGTGTGATAAAGTTCCATTATAAACCATTATATATTAGGCTGAGTGTGATAAAGTTCCATTATAAACCATATATATTTTTTCAACTATCACTATCAGATCTAATTTGCGATGTAAATGAAGTCGATATATTTGTGTTCAGCGCATCAATATATATGTAGTAGAAAATGGACACATATATAGTAGGCTACTTAGCTAAATATGAAACGGGAGGGAAAGTATCTCAATTCTTAAAATTAAAAGAAGACTTATAAGCCATTGACAGTGATCTTACAATTTGTAATAGTAATAGATAAATTTTTACTTTTTTTCCTCCCGTACACAGGTGAAGATGCACTGCTTTTGAAGATCAAGCGGCCGTATTATTTGCAGAAGATCACAATATGGTCCATGGAGCAGAAATTGGTAAGATTGTACTTTTTTAACTTTATGCGTGTGTGTGTGTGTGTTTTTTAATTATTGTTGCCAGAGGGGGCAAGCCCCCCTGAAACCCCCAGCTGTTCTTATTGATATGTAATATATGTAAACACGACTGTCCACTCATGTTATTGTTTTGCATTTGTATGTGTTTTCTTTATTATTGTTTCCAGGGGGGTAACCCCCCCCCCAGTTGGTATGATACACGGAATTTAAATCGCCTACCCACCCTCAACCACCACCTCTCGCTCACCACCTCGCCTCGCCCTTGACGCTGGCTTGCACTCTCGCGCGAAGTTGCCCACGGAACTACCTTTTGCCCGCACATAGAGAATTAAGAGTGCATAGCTAGGCTAGGTGTACGTAGTAATCACAAATAACAATTGCGGGGTGGGAACTACCGAAAAAGCGCCCACATAACTCACTCAGTAGACTAGAAGCTGAGTCCGAATATATATAAAACATTTTTTTCGGACCCGAGTCCGAATAGAGCTGGTCTATTAAAGTTTAATAATTAATTTAACGTTTATTAGGCCTATGAGTAATATGAGGATCTAGACCTAAAAAGATATCAAAATCTAGATCTAGCTAGATTCCAGATGTCTAGGTTTCTAAATTCAGGGATCTTCTACTTTAGCACGTTAAATTCCCAAAGTTCACCTCAGACCTTCAAAACTTTGAACTGGGCCTTAAAATGCGCTAACTACCTTAATTTTGTCATGAACAGACGGTAATAACAGTATTAACAGTGGTTTTCGGTCGGCCACCTCTATTCTCACCCGGGATGAGAATAGTGCAGGCTAGGCTAGTCTTTTGGCTATTCTCACCCGGTGCGCGTTCACCGTTATAACCTAGATCTAGGCCAACAAATTTTGCGTTCACCCTAAACCACAGAATTCTACACTGTGATCATAACAGAAACATTGTAGAATTCTGTGCCGTGAACAAACGTTCCATTACAACTGTAGCCTACTAAAAGCGTACAATTTTGTATGTGGGCAGTGGAGAGAGAGAGAGAAAGAAACAGAGAGAGGAGTAGCGCGAGAACTTCCGGTCAAAACAAAATGGCGACCCGAGTAGTTCGGCTCGATTCGAAAAGTTAAATAGCCGTAGCATCTTTGTAGAAAACCAAATTAATTTACTTTTTTGTGTTTTAACATCATTTTTTAACTTTGTTTTCGTCAATTTGAACGTCCACACCGATAGACAGTATTCAGAAAGAGACAGAGAGAGAGAGAGAGGGGAGGAGTAGATCTTGCGAGAACTTCCGGGCAAAACAAAATGGCGACCCGCGTAGTTCGGCTCGATTCGAACAGTGAAATAGCCATAGCATCTTTGAAGACGATCAAATTAGCTTACTTTTGTGCTATAACCTAATTTTTTCTTGGCTTTTTATCAATTTGATCATCCACACCGATAGACAGTTTCCAAAATGAGGAAAAGCAGGTCTTGTTTTGCACCGGGTGAGAATAGCCTACGCTGGCAAGTCTCATCCGGGGTGAGAGGTAGATCGTTTCTCTATTCTCACCCCGGACGAGAATAGCCACTTTCTTTTCGGTCTTCCATCATGATTTTGGAAGCCATTGGAGTATAATCTAGATCTAGAGATTTAATAGTGGTCGCTCGTTACAGAAGTCCACAATAGAAGAATTTAACGTGCTAAAGTATAAGATCACCCTAAGATCGGTCCTAACCTAAATTCTAGACTTCTCTTTTATCAACACAGTTTAGTTTGGACTGAGTGTGAGAGACAGGTAGATCTAGGCCAGGCAGAAAGACAGAAAGAGGGGGGTAAATTCGGTGCTTTTTCGGTAGTTCCCACCCCCCTTATTTGAGCCTGACCTACATCTAGATCTAGATCTAGATATATCTAGATCAATACGTTTGATTCGCGGTGAGCTAAGATATCAAACCTAACAACAGCAAAACATTAAATTGTGGTAAAATTCAGGGGGGCATGCCCCCCTGAACCCCCCTTCCTATTTTTGTTAGGTCAGGGGGGAAACCCCCCTCCTACTCTTGGGGCCAAAACCCGTGAATAAACAATTGCGGGGTGGGAACTACCGAAAAAGCGCATGTAAATTCTAGATCTAACTTAACAACAAAAAAATGGTCAAATTGAAGCGAAAAGGAAGGGCCTAATATATAGAGAGATCTAGAGATCTAGATCTAGATCTAGATCTAGATTATCTAGATTCTAGATTAGAAATTGTGAACTCATCTTCAACTCAACTCAGTCCAAATGACAAATTAAATGCCTGGCCACACAATAAAGTTTCAATCTGAAAAAAATACTAGACTTCTAGACCTAACTCTTTGGATACCTGATTAAAGAGTGTCGTTTGTAAGACGGCAACTGCAGCGCCAAAACAAATATTTAAACTTGCAGATCTTGAAGTAAATGTCTCGTTACAAAGGTTCGTACGAACTCAGCGTGTTCTGAGCTGAGCCAACAACAAACTAGAAAAGAAACCGGAAGTGCACTCTTTTATGTGAAAAAATATCATCATGTACCCGTGGGTTGCCAGGTCATTGTCTGAAGCAACTTCAATTCTGTTCTTATTCGATTTGACTTGATTTAACGTAATTTGTGTTTTACGTTCTCAAAAGCAAAAATATTATTTTAATAGTTTTTCACCATCAGAATAACACAAACTCACGTGAAACATAGGTTTAGTCCTGTACCCTCTATTGCGTGAGCCAAAGCTTTCAATATTAGATCTATTTTCTATGTCAATTTCAACTGTAAAACCGGGTATATATCTACGAAAGCGTGTGCACGCATGTATTATTCTTTCTTTCTTTTTTGATACCTAAGTCCTTGAAGAAAGGACATCAAAGATACAAGCTCGCCAATATGATGTAAAGGTTTATTTTTGTTGTTGTTTATGTATCAGAAAAGCGTTGTCTGCTTCTTTGGGACAGTCAGGTTCTCAATCAAAAACCGATCTTAGCTGTTTAGTCGTCTCCTTTCAATCAGTGTTTTAGTAATTCCTTTCTTTCTCTCGTTGCACCATTGAAATCCCCCCCCCCCCGCCCCGCCCCCACATTCAACGCAATAGACTCATGCTTTGCAAAGTGAAAAGCCAAATCAGTCATCTCAATTCTGAAGACTGGTTTAGGTTTTTTTCGACGGGTCATCATTTTCCCTCAACTAAACATTGCCATAAAAACTTAATTCAGATCACTTATGTATCGTAAATGTATTTCTTGACAGTAAGCAAAGTTAATAAAAACCGATTCGTCGTGAGTTCTTCTTTCTATCAAATCGGTGCAAATTAAAATTGTGAGATCTAGATGTATGCATGTATGTACAACGCAGGCTACTTATCTGGCAATTGAATTCCGCAAACTAGAATCACAGACCTAACATTGCTTAGTGTCTGCTAGAATCAAAAGAAAGGGGCATCTTTATACGGTAAGCTAAGCAACTCAATCTAGATGTAGATCTACGATGAATTAGAACTTTATGTATTGTTTGTGTTATCAGGCCTTGATCTATTCTTACTGTATTTTGAAAATACGGAAAAAACAAACAAACAAATATGTTACTGAACATTCTTCCCAACATTTTTTTAACACTGGGCTCTTCATACAAACTTTAACAAATGATGCTTTTAGTTTTAGTGTCTTAGGCCCTATCGTCCTATGTCTTCTTCAAATGATCATTATATAAATCTTTCTCCGCTTTCTATACTCTCACTCACTTCCCCCTCCCTTCCTCTCTCTCTCTCTCTCTCTCTCTCTCTCTCTCTCTCTCTCTCTCTCTCTCGTCTATATTTCTCCCCATTTTGTCTGCCTGACTCTCTGTGTGTCTCTCAAGCATACACACACACTTTCTCTTCAGCTTAAAAACAATTCTATACAACTTGAAAAGACCAGCAATTGGGCTGGCTTCAAACACCTTCACCCTTTGAAAAGTGAATTCCATGTAAACAATATTTTGCTGCCATAATGGGAGTTAAGGCAGTCAGTACATATATTTATTCCAGTTACGTCCCTTGCACCACAAGTTTGAATTCCTGTTCTTTCTGCCACGACTCAAACGTTTCCTTTTTGTTTTGTTAACTCTAGATCTAGATTCTCCGTACGCCCTGGGGTCATTTTGTACCTCGGGGTTGTATACCTCACATTTCAGAATACTTGTAGTTCTAGTGCGAAGATCTCTTTGAAACTTTCAGTATTTCTCAAAAAGTCATTTTGACAGACTGCTATGCAAAGTGTACGGATCTGATTAACGAGTAAATTTCCTCTTTGGAAAGTGGTGGCACAGAGTTCCCCACGTCGTATGGATACGATAGTAAAACACGACGTACGCATAGGGTTA
>NW_004797703.1:0-1333 GCF_000002075.1 Aplysia californica
CCCAACTGACGGTCTAATTTTAGCAAGCACAATGAGGCCAACTGATACTACACAGTAAACTACCCTACAGAAAGCTATGATGGGCCGAGTTTTTCTCCAAAAGACGATACTCTATCATTAATATTTTCTGTTTAAGTATACCTGTATTAATTTGGATAATATCCTTTGGAAACCTTTTAAATAAAAAATGCCAACATTTAGATGTGTTGTTACCACACATTATATTATTACTACACACACTATATAAAAGTTTGCCATATTATTGTCATACCGTGCTATGCCATTATGAATTTAAATACCTTCCGTACATGTCATAATTTGACATATCCCCAAAATAATAATAGTATAAATTATTATCATGTTTAGTAAGATAACATCCCATCCCATCCCATCCCATCCCATCCCATCCAATACCATCCAATACCATACCATACCATACCATACCATAGTAATAATTACCATCAGAGCCCATAAACCATACCATACCATACCATGCTATACCATACCATACCATACCATACCATAGTAATAATTACCATCAGAACCCATAAACCATACCGTGCCATACGATACCTTACCTCACCAAAGTAATAATAACCTATTACTATCAGGGACCACAGTCTTGAATGTCATTATAAACTAAGAGCTTATAGCGTCCCTGGTGTCAGCGAAATGTTGAAAAGATGGCAAAGACTGGGGGATTACGGTAAATGACAACCCTGCTACTGGGCTCAATGGCTGTAAGCTTATTATTAGACTGCAGCGTGACGCAGAGCGCACGCAGTGCGAGCAGTTGATTTTTCTATGTGGTTCGGGATTTTATCTTTTTGTTTCTGTTTTGTTTTGTTTTGTTTTATGTGGGTTTTTAAAAAATCATTAAGACCTTTAGAGAACAGCGGGTTACATAGACGGTTTTTCCTGTTTGTTTATAAATTGTGGGGTTAAAAAAAAATTTTTTTGAGGTGTGTGAGCGTTGTTTTTCTTCTTCCTTTTTTCTTTTCTTTTTTTTTTCTCTTTCTGAGTGTGTCCGTGGGTGTTGTATTTTGTTTTGTTTTGGTTGTTTGTTTGTCGGTTTAGTGCAAACAAGTGGCGAAGTAGTACGGCATTGTCCATATTTTGCTGCACAAGAGATCGCCGAAAAAATATCCCCTTACACACACACGCCCACGCGAGCGAGTATTAACATGATGTACGCTTTTACATCTCTTTAATCTATCTATCGATTCATCTATCAACGTAGTCTGTCTGACTGTCTGTCTGTCTGCGTGTCTGTCTGCGTGTCTGTCTGTCTGTCTGTCTGTCTGTCTGTCTGTCTGTCTGTCTGTCTGTCTGT
>NW_004797703.1:4455-5699 GCF_000002075.1 Aplysia californica
TCATCCACATAAAGACAAGTAAACAAGCTTTAAGATGATGCCAATAACTCTATATGCCCAAAAACTGACGAGAGCCTGATTCCATGCTGCCTCACATATTATCAATGTAACTAGACATATATCACTATCCTGTACTATGTAACTACACTATTATCAATGTAACTATATCATTACTCTGTACTATAGACTACCCGGCTATAGACAGTGAACGATCTTGTCAGTTTGATAGTGTTTGAGCGCATGAAATCCGCAGCTTGCACTGTATGCTTCCGCGGAAGCTAAGTATGTTTCTGAATGTTTTCAGAGGGTCTGCTGGGTAATAATAGTTGTAAAGCGCATAGAGCATGCTCTTGAGCATGGATATGCGCTATATAAATGCAATTATTATTATCATATGTGAAGCGTGCTGGCAAAATGAGTGACTTCTCGCAATCCACAAAGGGAGATGGCCAAAAATCAACACTCTAAGATCAAATTAGATTTTCTATAGATGCCCTATTCCTTATGTATAACAAGCCTCTTGATATTTCATACTTATAAATTGTAAAAACTCCGGCTATAATAAGTGTGAAGTATCTATTTCTGTAAGGCTTGAATCCGGGAAGTAACTCATTTAGTCAGCACACCTCACATATTATTATTACTATATGTAGCTATATTATCAAAGTCACTATATCATTATCCTGCACTATGGTAACTATATCTATGTACCTATATCATTATCTTGTACTATGTAACTATAATATTATCAATGTTACTATATCATTACTCTGTACTATATGTAACTATATTATCAATGTCAATATATCATTATCCGGTCTCTATGTAACTATATTATCAAAGTACCTTTATCATTACTCAGTACTATATTATTTAACTACATTATAAAGGTATCTATATCATTATCCTGCACCAAGGTAACTATATCTATGTACCTATATCATTACCCTGTTCTATAATATGTAACTGTATTATCAATGTAACTATATCAGTATCCGACTTACCTGACGGACATCCAGGAATTATTATTCAACAGGCCTTCCTCCTCCAACCGCTTCCGTGTCTCCAGTCCGCACTTGCTTACCCTTTTTGGCCCGGGCGACTTATCGAAGGGAACTCCGCGGACCCTAGTTCAATTAATTTGTCATCGATCACTCCACGGATCAGGCCCGGCCCAGCGGTCACAGGGTCTCTGGGTTTTGGCGCGGAGAGAGAGGGAGAGAGTTGGGAGAGGGCGGAGGGGG
>NW_004797703.1:8359-13976 GCF_000002075.1 Aplysia californica
TGTGTTCGTGTGTGTGTGTGTGTGTGTACGTGTGTCTGTTTGTGTGTGTTTGTGTGTGTGTGTGTGTGTGTGTGTGTGTGTGTATTTGATTTAAGAGCGTGTGTCTGTGTGTCGGTCAGTTTATCTGCCTATCGGTCTCTCTCTTTCTGTTTCTGTTTCTGTCTTTCTGTGTCTTCACATTATAACGTACAATGTAGTTCTATATTATTCCAACACGCTTAAGATATATGTGCACTCCGTTAGTTCAGTTGGTATCTTGTTGGACTGCGGAGCAGCTACCCCTAATTTGAATCCCCAACGGAGCATTCTGAACTTGTGTCGTTTGGGGACATTTTAAGGCTCTCGGGCCATTTGTCTCGGTCCTATCGGAGATGTACGTTAAACTTGGAGGTTACGTCAACAAGGGGAAGGTAACTTCTAGAGCCTATTTTTCTTATTAGGATAAATCAGCTGAAACAAGCATTGTTATAAGCCACGGGTGAGGTTGATAAAATTCAAACTTTGAATTTTGTGAAAATCTTAAGGTTGCCATGTAAATGACTGTCATATTGGATTTTAGGCATCTTTATGCTGGTTAATAAATTATTTTTATATTTTTGTTTTGTTTTATTTGACATGAACATTAAAAAAGAATGATCTTTCACACATTTCTATTCACTGTCCAAAAGTAATTAATTTATGTACTTTTTAAAAGTGCCAATGAATCTCAAAACTGAGTTGGACCCCCCCAAAAGATGTGAGAGTAAGGGTAGGTAAAGCCTTCAGAATAACAAACATGTCCATGTGAATACGTCAGTGAATTGTAAACAGTGTCAAAATACATCCATTCAAAATTTGAAGACCGTAATATCTTGAAAAGCAAAAAAGAATTTTTAAAAATATTAGAACAACAGATAGTGGATAGTGACGAAAACGCAATTGTGAGAAAAACACTTAATAAAAGTTGGAGAGACTGATAAGTACATATCTGAGATGTACGCTACGTAACTTCCCTTTTTGACACCAAAAGAAGGTGATTTCAACATGCTGAAACACGGGAGGTTTTTATTATACATAAAAACCTTCGCAAAATTTTCTAAAGGCTGTGACAGTGACAGAACCTTGGGGCTCTCGACAAAACAATAGAATTTTAGAAAACTGTAGTAATTTTATCAAATTAATTTTTTTGGTAATAATTGTGTACCTATTTATAATATTATGTCATATTATGTTTAATACGTTGTACACATAATATTGCATAATATAATATGTATATACATATAGGCATATCATTACATGTAATGTGTGGTAGATATTTTCTTTTAAAAAACCCTCATCATTATTAAGCTTCTTTGTAATACTCGCTTTTGCCGTTTTAGAAGTGAACATTCACCCCTACCCCTCTCCCCAGGGCAATGCTTCTGAACGAAGTGTCTTCATGCCATTCCCAAAAGGGGGGTGGGGGGTATTAACATGTTCTTATGCACAGTAGAATTTTTAATGGGCTGATTTATCAATGTCATGCTCATACTGTGCCGGAACAACATAGCGGGAACTACTGCCTTTTCTTTCCACATACAAACATCATTTTTCCTCTACTTCTTTTGTATGTTTGTCACTCTCTCGTGAACTGCTATTTCCAAGGCGCCTAGATAGTCTCAGCAAACGTTGTGCTGTTGAGGTTAGAGAGGTGAGCAGAGTAAGCCTGATTCCCGGTTTGGACTTCTGTTGACATCCACCCCTTGGCGCTCATATGACCTTAATATGCAGTTGCGAGCGTCGTAAAACCTTACTAATTCTAAACTAAGAGGTTAACAGACAAGTCAGTGCGCTCGGAAAAAACCATATTATTACTATAATCCCAACGAACAAATCAGGCTAAGTGTACTTACCGCAGATTAACAAACAGTTATCGTACCGTTACAACAGCCTGTGCTTTATCGGTTACAAAATGGCACAGTCATTGGCTAAGTGTCAGAAAAATGAGAACCACGACCGCGAGGTAATCCGCTTATGTTATTGGGTTTATTGTCCATAAAAAGGGGCGGACATTTTTAGGCTGTGAGCATAGACCTGCTAAAAACGGGTCTAGGTAAGGTGGAAATGAAGTCTCGTTTGATTACAATTAGATAATATGATTGACTTTGCTTCGTTTCTTTTTATCTTTCTTTGTTTTTTAAAGTAGTTTTTTGGGTCCTTTTTAAATGTGCAAAGGCACATACGCACAGGCACAAATTATTATTGTATTCACTGACGTACACATGCAAATAAACACACACATACCCCCCCCCACCCCACACACACACACGCACACAAAACAGACACACATTCGTGCATGCACACGAAATCCCACATTAGGTACAGACACATACAAACACAAGCATAACATTATATTTGAGAAAGAGCAGAGGCTGGTAATCTATCTATCTATCTGTCTATCTATCTCTCGTACGTGAGTACGTACGTATGTATGTATGTATGTATGTATGTATGTATGTATGTATGTATGTATGTATGTATGTTGTATGTGTGTCTGTATTTATAAGGCGACCTACTTCGAGCCTGCCAAATCCAAACCGGAATGAGAGGGATGTAACATTCAGTTGTAGGTGGGGATGCTAGATTAAAAATAACATTCTCCCCACTTGGGAATTAAACTCAGGTTGTCTGCCTGCCTTGGGGAAGCACCTAGCCGTTATAGTGCAGAATGTTTAATTTGTGTGAGAGATGTCCCATTTCTACTATTTTTGGAGGCATGGAAGAATCGATGCTCGAAAGTGGATCTTGCCATTAAAAATGAATGCTACAGCTGGAGGCTTTCAGACTACCGGTGCTTTATCGATGTAGAAAGGTATGGCTCGCATGAAGTTGATAGGCAAGCCCCAAAAATGAGGGTTTGATATAGGTGAACTTTCGAAGACAACATTTTCGAGGAAAAAGTGGTTATCTTAGACATGTTGTCCTCTTGGACAGTGTTAATTATTATACAACACAGAGGGGTGGGGGAGGGGCAAGGGGGGGGGGTCGTCTTTACACGTAATTCTCTCGGACACTAAGTGATAGTTAGATCAGGATTGACTACAGTTGATTTGGTTTTAAAACTTCTGATCGATGACATGAGGAAGGATGTCAAATGCAGTAATCCGGAGAGGCATATTTGTGTTGAAGTCTTGTATGATAGTACGTTCAGTTGTATGAAAGTTGGGCAAAGTCTTGAAAAGAGTCATCACTGAAAGCGTCGATCAGCAAGCCAAATTCTTTCATGGATCCTGGAGAGGAAATGGGGATTCAGCTATGGCACTGAACCGCCTGCGATAGTACCTATCGTGCAATCAAGTAACCATATAGAAGCCACAATATCAGTCTTACAATTGGGATGGGAGGGCCATCAGGCGAACTGCCATCTGTCAAGGATGTCAGATTACTGTCTTCCAAAAGAATGTGGCGTTGGTAGTCTAGTGGTAAGGCTACTGAACTCGTAATTGTAAGATTTCGAGTTCGGGATTCCTCACCTCACCCCGATGGGCATGGGTACCCAGCCATAGACAATGAAAGATCTTGTCAGTATGTTAGTGTTGTAGCACCTATAAATGTTATCTCGCACTGTATGCTTCCCAGGAAGTTGAGATTGTTTCAGACTGCTGTAATGTCTGTTGGGGTAATAGTATTGATTGTAAAACCCATAAAGCTTGCTACTGAGCTGGGATTAGCGCTATGCAGATGCTATCTACGAGTATAATTATTATCAGTCCTATTATTTTCTTTGAAGAGTTCTATGAAAGGAGGCCAAAAAAAAAAAAAAAAAAGATGCGGATAGAAACAACGCTACAAGGGCGTTCTCAAACAACACATGAAGAGCTGTAACAAAAATGTGAGATGTTGTGGTGAAATCAGGCGCTCGTCAAAATATTGGAATCGAAGATACCAGTACCTTTTCGACGGTTTAATATATTTTATCGATTTTTGTTGTTGTTGCTTTACACCGTTTATCTACATTAAAAATGGTACTAATTTTCCTGAAAAACATTGATTAGAGGCACAAAAAAGTAAAAGATTTTTGGCTCTACACCTTTTGTCAACATATGAAAATAAATTTTAGTTTTTGATTTTTCTAAACAAAAAACACCATTGATTAAAGGCACTCAAAAAGTACATTTTTATGTTTCCAAGAACTCTCAAGCTTCGGAAATCATCAAAATTTGGCTGTTATTTTCTTGCCACCGTAACAGCTGAAACCAGGTGACCCTTACTTCCTTTAATCACAAATTTCTGGACGTCTATTCAAGTCAGATGGGTTTTCTTTTCATTAAAAAACATAGACTTAAAATAAACAAGCTTTAAGATGATACCAATAACTCAACATGGCCAAAAATTAACGAGCGCCTGATTCCACCGCGTCATGGCACACGTGGCATTACCTGGGGAAAACGATGCCATGGATTGTCCAAAATGGCGTGCGACAATTCGACGGTCCAATGTTGCTGTGGCACAGAGAAGATGAAGAATGTACCTAAACTCTCACAACACAACACATTGCAAACCATCTAAATGAGACTTCTCATGTCTTTAATACATGTACTCAGCTCAATCAATCAATCAATCAATCAATCAATCAATCAATCAATCAATCAATCAATCAGAGAATCAATCAAAAACGTGAGGGCGGGGGTAGGAAGAAGGAGGACTCAGGATTTTTACCAAAACAATAGTGCATTTTATACCACGAGTGTTGATTTGTTGTTTCTATTGTATTTTTCCATGCAATTTGACTCATTAGTTCCATCCTGGTTATCCTAGAGTGCTCACATGCTGTAATGCTGTCTAATCAGATATAGTGTGAAGCGCCTAGAGCCTGCTGTTGAGCGGGGATATGTGCTATACAAATGCCATTTATTATTATTCATTATTATTATTATTAAATGTAACTCAATTCACCTCTACTTTTAGATGAAAGAGATGAATCTAGATTTTTAATTAGAACACGTGCTGTTTTTACGTTGCTACTTGAACTTGTAAAGCTCTTAGAGTCAATGATTTTGATTGGTGTTGGGTGCCATATATAACTGTTATACAATATTGTTTATGATAATTGCTTTCCAAAATGTTTTACGGAAAGACGAAAGACCTTGTAAAATTGAATTTGGCTAAGACAGCCACCCATTATCAATGAGGAAAAGGGTTGTTTTTGACAGGTGGAATTCTCACACAGTGTCAATAATATTGTAACAAAATCATGTAAGGGGAGAACAATTGGAAGTGCATGGTCGTTTGTAGGCTACAGGTGATTGTTTCGGGTCGACAGTTGGCCGTTCGAGCAGATTCAACAGTAATTCCTTTTTTCCATAATTTGTTTATAGTTTTTGTTCCTATTGTTGTTGTTTTTTTCCCCTCACCTAGGGACCAAAAATTCAGTAGGACTTGGTAGGGGGTTTACTTTTCGTCCCAACAAGCTGCGTGTTTCCAGGGACAGAAACACATTAGGAATTCTTGCTCCACGTACACCTTAAATAATACATGGGTCTCTTATTTAACACTTGTTCTCGCCAGGCATCGTCAGATCGGTATCTTATGCTGTCTCGTAGAAAGTACAATAGGTGCCCCCCCCTCCCCCCGCCCAACATACACATATCTCTCCCCC
>NW_004797703.1:14500-16665 GCF_000002075.1 Aplysia californica
TACTACTACTACTACTACTACTACTACTACTACTACTACTACTACTACTACTAATTGCACATTCCGGGAAAAGCAAGCTCTATGTGCTTTACAATCTTAATACCCAGTGCGCACGAATTTATTATTAATTGATTCTGTCCGAGCTCCTCTAATTTTCCTTTATGAAAGGGCAAACGATACAATTCTGACAAAATTCAACCAAATGTTACTAAATTCGATTGTGACCTTCGGATCAAATGCGCTTGTTTTTTACGGTCGCAGTCCAATTATTCGTATTTGGCCAAAACTATAGTTTTCTTCACTCCAGGGGGGGGGGGGGGGGGGAATCCAGCTAACCGGGACTCGATTCGACTGAATTTGATTGGCAGTATGCATTCTGTATTCTGTTTTGAAGTCCAGGCTCGTCATAATATTTATTAAGTGTGGGTGAGTCAGCCGTAAAGCCGGAAGACGATACTATGTAATAATATGTGTCTCGACGCGCTGGAATCAGGCGCTCGTCAATTTTTGTGCAAGTGGCGCTATTGGAATCATTTGAAAGCTGATATATTTGTCTTTTTTCCGATGGAATAAATAATAATAATAATAGATAGCATTTGTATAGCGCATATCCCCGCTCAACAGCCGGCTCTATGCGCTTTACACTATATTATTACCCCAGCAGACCATAGAACACTCCGAAACATTCTCAGCTTCCCGGGAAGTATACAGTGCAAGCAGCCGATTAAGCGCTCAAACACTAACAAACTGACAAGATCTTTCGCTGTCTATAGCCGGGTACCCATTCCCACCTGGGTGAAGTGAGGAAAATTCGTGTAAAGTGCCTTTCCCAAGGACACAACGTCGGGCCCTTGACGGGATTCGAACCCACGACCTTACGGTTGCGAGTCCGAGAGCCTAACCACTAGGCCACCGACGCCCAGCTATCTCCAATAAAAGTCAAGATATTTGCAATTAAAGGAAGTGGGGTCGTCTGGTTTCA
Source organism: Aplysia californica (assembly GCF_000002075.1). Classification (NCBI taxonomy): domain Eukaryota; kingdom Metazoa; phylum Mollusca; class Gastropoda; order Aplysiida; family Aplysiidae; genus Aplysia; species Aplysia californica. The sequence goes on from NW_004797703.1 coordinate 15,483, forward strand.
GTGGTGAAATTAGCTAGAAAATGGCCACCACAGTTTGCTAACTCCAGAAGCAAGAGTCCTTGAAAACAGAAAAATGATAAATTTTGTGCCTTTAATCAATGTTCCTCAGTAAAATTCAAATGGAAATATGTTTTTATATATTATGGGCATGAAAGAAGTTAAGTCAAAAAATAAAAATTAGAGAAAAGTTTCCAAACTAGCGGAAATGCCCGTTTCTCCGATTTCTGTATTTTGACGAGCGGCTGATTTCACCACGCTGCCTCACATATTTAGTTGAGGTTTTACGGCGCTCGCAACTGCATTAGGTCATATGAGCGCCAGCCTCACATATAATTATGTTTGAGACACACTTGGGAGCTGTGAAGAAACAGAAGCAGGGACAAATTAGCGCCTTGTTTATATGGCAAAGGGACTAGGGGATTACAGTGTTATATGCGCTTTAATATTTCAAGTGAGTCTTCTGTTTGTAGCCGGGTACTGTGTTATCGCCTTGGATACTGCCAATAGACACTTTCAGGTGGTGTGGCGCGCGGGGGTGGAGGTGGGGGGTGGGGGATGTGGCCCTTTTTGCGTCATGACAGACGATGTTTGAATAAAGCCGTGAGTGTGATAGAAGTTGGGAGATACGGAACACTACGTGCGTGTGTGTGTGTGTGTGTGTGTGTGTGTGTGTGTGTGTGTGTGTGTTTGTGTATGTGTGTGTGTGTGTGTGTGTGTGTGTGTGTGTATGTTTGTGTGTGTGATTGTATGTTTGTGTCTTTGTGCAGGGGAGTGAGAGAGAGAGAGAGAGAGAGAGAGAGAGAGAGAGAGAGAGAGAGAGAGAGAGAGAGAGAGAGAGAGAGAGAGAAAGAGAAGGTGTGACCCGTCTGGGGGGAGAGGAGGCGGTGGGGTGTTGAGAGAGGTGGCGAGGAAAGGAATAAATGCAAACGAGAGAGGTAAAATGGAGGAACGGAGATAAGGAAGCAAAGGGAAAAAAGGGGGGTGGGGGGAGGGGGAGGGTGAGGACGATGGAGAAGGAAGGAGTAGTAGAATTTGAAAGTTATTAACTCTGTTTGCCTACTTTTTTTTTCGAAAACACTTTTGATTAGTATCTACGAGTATATCCCTCTTTCACTCTTACCCGCTCACTCCATTATTATGTGTAGCCATTCTGTGTGTCTCTCTGTCTACCTACCGTTTGTAT
>NW_004797703.1:17271-18405 GCF_000002075.1 Aplysia californica
CCCCCCGCCGACACAGTTTAGATCTTTAAAACTTGGGACTCGGACTTGAACTCAGGTCTTCTGCAGTCTAAGTCAAGGCGCCTAAACGCTACACCTTAGAGACCGGTTTAAAGTTGTTTAGTTTTAAGAGCTTTACGGCACTTGCAACACAAATAGGTCGTGTAAGAGCCGAACATTAGATTTGATACTAGCAGTGTCGGTGTGGAACGGGTGACCAAATAGGGAATCATCTGCTGCAATCCTGCCGATTGCTTGAGGCACTTAGAAAGAAATATAATAAGCCGAATCCGAGGCAGAGAGTTCCAAAACTCTGAGGGGATGTCCATTTAATTAATAGATGAACGATAAGAAGAAATAAGATGTGTTACTAGAGAGTAGCATATAGATATAGAAGAAAAGATAAGGACTATAGCTGATGTTTGATAGGAGAGAAGGAGCAAACCACACCGTAGCATACGTCAACCACCCGCATTTAACCTTTTTAAAAGTGCACCTTCTCCTTTGGCTTCAAGACTTACAGAGCGAAATAAATAGCAGGATTAAGAACAAAAATGATCGTAAATTTGATAAGACGTTTAAATCTCTGAACAATGTAAACAAAACAAAACATACTTTTTCGTTTTTGTGGTTTTAAAATTAGTGTTCGATTTTTTTCGGGTCTTTTTAAATTAAGAAGCCAAATGACGTAGGCGGTAGATTAGTTCCTCTTTGGAATAGGGATTAAACTTTCGTTAATTACAATTGTTGTTACCTATGCAATCTGTGAAGCGAGCACGACATTGTTTGCTAAAGGTCTCTGGTTCGAATTACATGTTAGGTATTACAGGGCTTTGGCGCGTGCCATGGGATACGTTTTATGCGTTTTTCTCTTTCATCACAATGTTCTGGCTTAAATGATCAGATTTCCTTAGCTCTTTCTGTTTTATTCAACTGCTACGTCTCGGTGTGTCCGTGTCTCTGTTTGATAGTTTGTCAGCTTGTTTGTCTGTTTGAATGTTTGTAAGCTCTCGCACTGACACATACAAATACACATAAACACACATGCAGACATACACCCGTTAAAACACACGCACATTCACACAAACACACACACACACACACACACACACACACACACACACACACACACACACA
>NW_004797703.1:18822-21746 GCF_000002075.1 Aplysia californica
CCCCCACACCTCAAAGTAACTTTTTCTAGAAGCAATCGAAATTCCATGTTCCAAGGCTGAACACGAAATATAATGTATTATCGATAAGAACTTTACATTGCGAACGAAGTATTCTATAAAATGTATATCATGAGTATAAAACTGGAATTTGTATTTGTAAATTTCCAACACACAGAGGATGGATGTAATTAGTAACTCGTGGCTTTTAAGACATTCGGTCTATTCAATTTTTAACTGCAAGTCTTACAGAAGAGTAGACAATAGTTTTACGCCAGCTACGAGTATCTTTCATATTCATGAAAAATGAGTTTCCACACCCAACCAGTGCGCTCATGCACAATATTTTGATTATTAATTTTGTGCAGAGTAGCGCAAGAATACAGTTTATTATCCAGAAGTTGACCTTTCCTTTTTTGCTCTATAGTGCCGTCAAAAATGGTTGGCACAATTTATTGTCAAATATTTCAAAACTACCGAAAATAGACTCTCCAGCTTTTGCACAATGACTTGTATCAATTTGTTTTAACAGATCAATATTTTTGTAAACACCTGTTAGCTGTATTGTAGAAAATTCCTTCATAAATACTAATACAAAATCCAAGTGGGTGGTTTCTATATACTTTAAAAGGTTTACAGCTGGGGCAATATCGCTTTTAAAAGCAAGTCTGTCATTCTTTCTAATCGTGACACTATGCTTACTGAACGTATGTTTTGAGAAACTTTAGTGCAAATGATGTGTTTACTATAAAATGGTTAATTATTTATAACAAGTTTTGCCTCTGAACAGTGCCATTGGTAAACTGTGACATAGGCCATATAGGTATATAAAATGTGTGTGAGAAGCAGGAAGCGCTTTGAGCAATCCTATTTTAAGCGTGAAGAAGATTTATAGTATTTTATATAAATTTACGAAGAACTGTTTTGGAAAAATATAATTATGATAAGGTTAAGACAAAAATTAATACAAACTACTGTGCAAAGTGTAACAGACATTGACTCCCCCAGAGATATTTGAGGATAAATCATTGTGCTACGAATGTTTGACCTCACTATAGGTAAATAACATAATGATAATAATATTTTGCCTATTTTACATTCTCGCTCTAGATAAGTTACGACAGATGTTCCATTCTCGCTTTAGATAACATAATAGTATATTCTATTCTCTCTTTAGATAGCATAATCTATTCTCGCTTTAGATAGCATAATAGTATTTTCTATTCTCGCTTTAGGCGAATGGCATGAGAATAATAATCATGTCCCATTCTCGATCTAGGCAATGAAAATAATTATAAATAAGTGGTGCCAATTGTCTAGTGGTTAGGCTGTTGGGTTCGTAACCGCGGATTGTGAAAGGAACTTCATTGAATCACGCAAATTTAGGACATTGTATAGATATCGAATATACCAATTACATCTCGCCTCTATGAATTATAAATGTACAATTATAAAATATATAAATAGAAGTTTAATGCTGATCCTTTTAGGATGACCTGCAGGCTATATAAAGTTGTTATTGAAAATAAATTATATTTGTGAAGCATTGTGGTGAAATCTATGCGCTCGCCAAAGTAATGGAATCGATGAGACCGACATTTCCCACCCGTTGGGCAATTTTTGTAATAGAGATGTTTTCCCTTAGGCTCAAAGTCGTTTGTGTTTATCAAAAAAATATTATATTCCTGCTTAGAAAGTACAAAAAACTTTGATCAAAAGGCCCCCCTCCCCCCCCCCAAAAAAAGAAAAAAAATATTTAAAAAATGTCAATTTGTCGTTTCCAAGACCACTACAACTTTGAAAGTCACCAAACTTTAGAGAACATTTTCTCGCAAATTTGACCCCTGACACCCGGTGACCTCAATTTCTTTCAATGGAAAATACCTCTAGATCTACTTCTGTTCAAGACAAATGGGTAATACTTTCGTCAAAAGCAGGGAAAATGAAAAGGCTTTAAGATTACACCAATAACTTCAAATGCACCCCCCCCCCTAAAATGACGAGAGACAAATTCCATAACAGCGTGACTCATTTCTTGTCGACGCTACATCACTACAATTTCTAGTCCTAGGGGAGAAAGTTGCTTTATTGAGAATCCAATCCAAGCAAGTTCGAAGCTGCCAGCAATCAAAGATAGTACATAACAAGATGGTCCACTCAGCCAAAAAGGTATCCGTCAGAAGTCAGCTCTTTGCCTCAGGTGGCGCTGCAGTCTGTTTTGAAACTCTCTTTCGTTTCTCCAGAAGAAGAAGAGGAATAGCACCTCCATTCGTGCGCAGATCGACTGCTGCTGTTCATCAGCTGTTCGGGTTCGTTCAGTGCCGTGTTTTAGGTTTTAAACATTTTAATGACCTCTCGCCTCTCATTTTAAAGTCAAATTAAACGAAGAAAACAGTCGCCTCTTCCACCGGAAGGGTTTTTTTTGTCGGCGTAACCTTTTAAAAAAGCGTTCTTCCGAAATTTGAATATTTATTTATTCAAAAACATGTTAGTTTCACTTTGATTTTTTTAACAGAAGTAGGGTAACTGTTCGCAAAGGGTGCGCATTTGCGAAGAGGGCGACACCGAATTTTAGGGACACTTTTTTAATTGGCTCAAAGAGAGGAGTGGACCCTCTTGTTATGTAGACTCTTTGCTGCAATCTGGAAGAACCAATAAACGGAGCGAATAAAAGTATGTCTACCTCACAGTGTGGATGTTTCCAGAAAAAAAGAAGCAAAATGCAGTAATTATAATGGACCTAAACTACTCACAGCATTGACTACATTATACACATAATAAATGAATAGCATTTATTAATAGTTGCTTTAGAGCGTGGATATACACTATAAATGCAATTACTATTGTTATTATTATTATTGCTGTTGTTATTATTATTATTATTATCATTATAATTATTGTTATTATTATTATTATACTTATTATTA
>NW_004797703.1:23221-24408 GCF_000002075.1 Aplysia californica
ATATATATATAGCCTCCCACACAAACACACGACCACCACCACAACACCGAACCAAATGCCCTTGTACACGTCATCTGATCTTCAATCGTCCTTCACTTTACTTTTGCAGGCACGATTTAAAAAATCATTTTAAAAATCAGCAAACAAATAGTAACAGAATGTTTGTAACACGTTTCAACAAAAAGAACTAAATCAATGAAAAAAAGAACACTCTAAAAATCACAAAACAAAACACAATAGAAACAAGTTTGTTACTTCACAAATCCCAAGGCTTAGAGTCTTTACCGGATCAATCAACTAAAGACGCCAATTGTGCTAAAATGATCCTCTTAACTTCTATTCTTGAAACCGTCTGCCTGGCTTTGGTCGGGGATCCCAACCGCACAACGGTATACATAATAAATAAGTATACTTTGTCGTTGTTCCGAAGGTAACTGGACCGTACGCGAGACACTCTTAGATGGAAAGGAAACTGGCTTCGAATTTTATTACGTCCTATCAAAGTGTTGGTGGCTCTGGTGGACTGGGACATAAAGTTGAAGCCTTAGATTAAGGTATTATTCTGCCCTACGCTGACACAACGCCTTTCTTTAAGTTTACAGCAGTTTCGAGAAATCAACGATTTTCGGTTTTCTTATAGATCTAGTATCAATCTGCTGAGCGTAGGTAATGACGTTTTCTTCAGGGTTTAAGATCAACCGTCGTTGTACTGTGCAAAATAGTTTAGGTATTTTAATTATAAGAGAATCAAAATTTGTCGGTTTTTCGAATCTGGTGTGAATGAAAAAAGAGGAGTTTTGTCAGCGTACGGCAGTATTGTTGTGTGTCCAATAAGGTGGAATGTGAAGAGAATACGAGTTCTTATATTTTTTGAAGCTTATGGCAGGCTCGTGGAATTTGAATTTATCGTCTTTGTCCTGATGTGGAGGGAGTAGAGGTAGCGGAGACTTCATTCTCTCTCTCACTCTCCCCTTCTCTCTCTCTCTTTCTTTCTCTCTCTCTCTTTTCCTCTCTCTTTTCCTCTCTCTTTTCCTCTCTCTCTCGCTCGCTAGCTCAGTCTGCTGATCAGAGAGTGTCACAGTGGGCGAGGAAACACTTCAGGGCATAAAGGCCCATAATATGAACAGTTTCCCGACACTTCCGTCCAGTTACTGTTGTGAATCCAGTTAGAGAGAGAAAGAATGCAA
>NW_004797703.1:24555-27832 GCF_000002075.1 Aplysia californica
GGAGTGGGGGAGGGGGGTACACTACATTTCCACCACAATATTATCATTACTTTCCTGTAGAATTCCGGGAGGGCACCGAGACCAGTTTAAGACAAAGTGGGAAGAAAAAGATGGCGATGAATTGGACTTATCTTAATGAAACAGGTAGCTGCATAAGAAAGATGGCGTTAGACTGGAATCCAACGGGTAAGAGATAAAGGGGAAGGCCACTTTGAGCCTGGAGAAAGGTCAGAGAAGAGTCACAGAGAAAGATACACAGTGCAATGGAAAGGCATAGAATAATGCCCATAAAGAAAATAGAGCAAAAATGAGGGAAACATAGAAAGACATGCTGTATATTGTCAAAAAATTAGTTCAAGATATGGAAAATTGGAAAGTTAAGGAATAATTTGTCAAACCGTTCCAATTTACGAAAACGTGGAAAAAGAAGTGGAATAAAGAAGCTAGTCCAAGATTTGGAAATGTGGAAAGATATGGAATAAACTGTCAAGACGTTCGCCTGAAGCATGGAAGTGGGAAAATGTTTGTCGGTGACCTATACCCTGGTCCAGTTTGAGAAATAAGAAAAAGAAGATGATGGTGGAGATGATACTGATGAAGATGATGATGTTCTTGACGAAGCCAGTAGTGGGCGAAACGTTGAACGTATTATGAAATATTTTGGAAATCCTGCCAATTCTCAATCTTTGTTATTCTCTGTGTACAATGATGATGATGATGATGATGATGATGATGATAATGATGATGATGATGATGATGATGATGATGATGATGATGATATACTTGCCTATAATATGGGGACATTTTCCAACAAAAAAATTGAAGACCAAAAGCATATCCCTTCCCCCTTTCAACCCTAATAAAACATAACGAAATAAGAATAAACAGACCCCCCCAAAAAACAACAACCAAACAAACAACAACAACAACAACAAAAAAACGTTCAACATAAATCCAGGATTGGACCCCCAAAAAGGGAAAGAATCACTGGGGACGAAATGGAAGATTTGTGCGAAACAAACGAAGACAAAAATATTTATGCTATCTATGACATTTATCCCAGTGCTTTAGAACAACATGAATGCTTTTACTCTCACTACAGCAACTAACAATTCTATAATAGATAAAACACTATAATATTATGTATAATTTGTGATTTTTGAAGCCCGACTAGCATTTTAGTTTTACTGTTAAATTTTTGTTAAGTCTCATCCGACAAGTAAGTAATTTAACGAGTATTAATAAAAATTGTGAAATAATATAGGCTTAACGCCCCTATTAACACCATTATGTAAGAGGCGGGACCTCCGAGCTTAACGTCCATCCCCGAAAGGACCGAGCCAAGTGGGAAATTCGTGTAAAGTGCCTTTCCCAAGGACAACACGTCGGACTGAGCTGGGGCTCAAACCCGCGAACCCGCAATCTCACGATTACGAGTCTGGTAGCCAAACCAGTAGGCCACAGACGCCATATCAACCAGTATTAATCGTGCGGGCTACACAGAAATAGCTACTTTAAAAATGTCAAAAAGCGAATGCCCTATCTGCTTTATCAAAATCATAAGAATATTCGGAGTCGTTATCAGGATATTCAAAGAAATGCATCGGATAAAGCTTGACGCATTGTGAAACTCAAAACTTTGACGGCAGATTTCTCTAATCTAGGTATTGAGCAGAGAAAGCTTTGCAATTTTGAGGTAACGATGTGTTAGAGGGAGTGTTGAACACTTTATCACTATATTATGAGAGGAATCATGCTGAAATAAGGCGCTCGTCAAAATTACGAAGTCGAAGAAAACTGCATTTTACTTCCTTTTTGGTAATTTGTATTGAATTTTTTGTGGGTTTTTTTTGTTTAACACCTTTTATGTCCATTGAAAAACACACATCGTTGGGTAGGTTTTACTGAAGAACGTTGATTAAAGGCACAAAAAAATGTAAATGAACAGTTTCCAAGAACTATCAATCTTTGGAAGTCACCAAACGTTGGCGGCCATTTTCTCTCTAATTTTACCTCTGAAACAATGTGATCCCTACCTCCGTAAATCCGACATTTGTTGACCTCTGTTGGAAATAAATGGGTGATATTATCATCGACAGCAAGACAGATGAACGAGCTTTGTTAAGATGATACCGGTAACTCCTTTTGTCCAAAAATTGACGTGCGCCTGCGCCTGAATCCATCACATCGTGACACATATTATTTCACAGACGAGCCCTGTAATGAGAGAACTGCTGCCTTCTTTTTTTAGAGTAAAAGTTTTCTGTTTTTGACATGGGAGTGACTTTCTCTGGGCTGGAAAACAAATTTTAGAAACTTAGCTACCGAAGATATACAAAATTATATCTGAGCAGTGATTAGTTTTGAGAAATCTGATGTTAAAAAGTTTAAGTTTCACAATATATCAACCTTTTTCGAATTCAATTATTTGAGTAGCTTAATAATTACTCAGAATAATCTTACGATTTTGAGCAGACACGGCGTTTGGTTTCTGACCTCATATCATATTAGTAACTCAAAACGGCTAAAATTGTCAGAACTTTGTATTTCTAAGAATCCGACTTGTCGTGGCCACTCGGGGGCAAACAGGTGTGTTTACTAGCATACTTTTTTTTGTGTTAGTTTTTGAGTATTCATATGCATAGTTGTTGGTGGAAGAGAGAATGTGTCAGAGAGTATGAGTATATTGGTGTATGTATATGTGTGTGTGCGTGGGTGGGAGGTGTGTGTGAGTGTGTGTGTGTGTGTGTGTGTGTGTGTGTGTGTGTGTGTGTGTGTGTGTGTGTGTGTGTGGGTGTGTGTGTTTATGTGTTAGTATTTGTATGTTTGTGTGTGTGCAATATTTTTAAAAAAATGGTGTTTTACGCTCACATCACCACAATTTGCATCATTTTGGGGGCGAGCTACGACCGTGCCTGTTATTGCCAACCTCTTGCTGCAAAGGATACAGCGTCCAAGTCTAAGCAAAAAGACCAGGATACTCGTTCAAAATTCTCCCGTCACGGGAAACTACGCCGTGGCTTCTGCATGCGTTGACATTCTAAAAATGGTCGAAATAATGCTTAGTGACCATAGCCACCCACTGACATCGGAATTTCAACTATTGACCTGCACGAAACGATACATTTCCAAAAAAGCAAGAACAGACATTCGTACCAACTGCAGTAATGTTACTGAACACACAGTGCTACAAATGAAACACACACACACACAAACACACACACACACACACACACACACACACACACACACAAACACAGAGAGAGAGAGAGAAAGA
>NW_004797703.1:28658-40529 GCF_000002075.1 Aplysia californica
ACACACACACACACACACACACACACACACACACACACACTCACACACACACACACATACTCACACACACACAGAAACCTTTTTTACCCTTTCTTTCCTTGTTGAATATGACGATAACATAGACTGAAAAAGAAGGGGGGAATAAACGCAACTATTTTCATTGTTTTATTTGCGGACAAGCTCTATGCAAAAGTAGATAACAAACTTAAGCAATCAATTACTATGAAGTGTATTAATCAACTAATGATCTATCAAATCCATCTGTAAGTACAGAAGAAGATCAAAATTAAATTAATCTCTCTAAAAAAAAAATACGTTAGAACAGGAAAAGAGGGGGAGGGGGGAGCACTCAAAGTGGTGGTAAATATAATGTACAATATGACTTATTGCTCCCCTTCACGCTTACTTCCCTTTATGTAAAAAAAAAATTAAAACCTTTATTTTTAATTGTTGTTGCTCTTTCAGCTCCAAAACTAAAGACCGTGTCTTTGGAAGTGTAGGGGTTTTGAAAAAAAAATATTCTGAAGAAGCTTTGGCAAAATAATTTTGCAATAATCATGATAAATAGAACAGGTTTCTAAAGCGCTAGATCTCATACGATATTTATTTGTAGTAACTTAAACATGTAAAAATGATATATATATGAGGCAACGTGGTGGAATCAGGCTCTCGTCAAAATAATCAAAGTTGAGAAACCTGCATTTTTCTCCAGGTTTGTGAATTTTCACCAAATTTTTGTTTTTTGGCTCAACACCTTTCATGCCCACTAATGAACTCATTTCTGTGTGGATTTTTCTGAAAAACGTTGATTAAAGGTACAAAAAAAATAATTTTTCAGTTACATCGGACTCTTAAGATATGGAAATAACTAATCTCTGGTGGCCATTTTCTCACTAATTTACCTCTGAAAACAGGTGACCCCCACCTCCTTTATTCGCATATAACTCGATTTGTGTTTAAGATAAACGGATATTTTTCTCATCCAAATAAAGACAAGTGAACAAGCTTTAAGATGATACCAATTACTCTACATGCCCAAAAATTGACGAGAGCCTGATTCCACCACACTGCCTCACACACACACATATATATATATAATATTACAACACAGTTAATCTATGTGGTTATGTCGATATAATTGTCTACTTTTATAATTTTAAAATTCAATATTGTTACTTTCATCAATTTTATGATTTGTGAATAACTAATTATTATAAAATCATACAATAAAAATGATGATGAAAAAGAGAATCACTTAAATGATAACAATAACAGTGATAAAATACTTGTAATAATACTAACAATTAATTCTCTCTCTTTAATTAAGAATAAAGCCAGGCTAATGGATCACTCACTTTGTTGAATGAGGATACAAAGTGCAAAAATGTGATAGCATTGGATACAACATAGTTCCTTTTCAAAAGTGGAGTTCAGAAATTTACTACTGTGGTCCAAACAAAGTCAATGCTTATGCAGGTACACGTTGTGGAAAATGCCAAGGGTTTTTGCTCGGGACAGAAAATTATCAGCGGAGAAATAACTTTGAAAATCATAATAGAGAGTACATGTATTTAAATCCATAGAACTAAGGTTGCTACAGTTATTGAAAACGGGCCTTGATGAAATCAAACAACAATTCATACCTTCTAAAATCCCTGACTCCACCCTCCCCCCTTCTATAAATGAATGAATAAATGAATGAATTAACGAATAAATGAATTACTGGACATTATAAACATTCATTAAAAAAAAAACTGAGTATGATAAAACCGACGATTGTTTTGTATTGCGTGCATCCGTTCTTATTGTGATAATACTCTCGTTAAAATAAGCGCTGTATTGAGCTTGGACATGCTCTTTGCAAGAATAGATAAGAAACGTAAGCAATCAATTACGATGAAGTGTATTAATCAACTATTCATTCATCAAATCCATCCGTAAGTACAGAAGTATGTCAACATTAAATTAACCTCTAAAAAATCAATTCGAGCAGAAAAAGGATAAATCAACAAACAAACCAAAAAAAAGGGGGGGAGGGGAGAGAAAAAGTACTCAAAGGGGGAGTAACCAGGATATAAATGACTTATTGCTTCCCTAAACGCTTACTTCCCTTTTGCAAGAAAAAACAAAACCAGCAAAAAAAAAAAACCCACAAAAAAGAACAAAAAAAAAACAAACAAAAAAAACTCTGCACATTATGATCAACTTTTGCTTGTTGTTACACTTTCAGTCCCCTTACTAAAGATTGGGCTTCTGGAAGATTCGAGGTTTTAATGGGAACAAATATGTAGAAACTTAAAAATAAGCGATAATCATAATAAATATAACAGGTTTCCATAGCGATCTCTAATCATGGGTTCGAATCAGGCTGCACACAATGAAATTCGATGTTATATATTGAAGAAGACTGGAAATATTTGTAGCTAGAAGTAGTGGGAAGCTCCAAACTGCTCTTGAACGACAAATAGTATACTGATATAGGGATATAAAACTGAAACGAAAGCAAAAGTCAATGGTTCATTTCTTAATTAATTAGCATGTATTATACATAATAACACGAGAGAGAGAGAGAGAGAGAGAGAGAGAGAGAGAGAGAGAGAGAGAGAGAGGGGGGGAGAGAGATAAATGGATATAGATAGGACCAATCTATACATTATGTTAATCAAGAAATAAACCATTGACCGGTATTTCTTTACTTTTATTGATTTTTTCAATTTTGTATTTCAATATAAGTGAGTGCAAAACTCAACTAACAAAATTAAAAAACAAACAAACGAAACAAAACAAAACAAAACAACAAAACAAAACCTTTCGCATTCGGGAATAATACTTGCGCCTTTTTTGTGACACAGGCAAAAGTCTGACAGCTGCACCACAGACACTGGTGTTATAGTTGTTACTGATGATGTTAGCCTTTTTTTAAAAGTTGTTGTTGTTGCTGTTGGTATTGTATGGTTTTGTTGTCCTTGGTAGTTTTATGCGTCATCACTAATCCAATGACGGATTATATATCCTTATTTTACAGTCTCACGAAGTGAGCACTGCCGTCATTTTAAAAAAGATGAAAGAAATTCTAAGCAGTTTTTACAATTTCACAGGAGAGAAAAAAGAAAAAAAAAAAGTAAATAACTTGAACATTGTTTCCAAGAAAACACACTCTTTGAACATATCCCAAGTCTATTATTTCTAGGAAAACAGTTTTGACAACTTCCTTATTAATTATTATTATTATCTATAGATAAAGCAAAAGCTGTTTTATTGGTAACACCGTTCAGGATTTTGGCCCTCCTAAAGAGGATATAAATAGCACAATTCAAAACCCCTTTGAACTCTCCTGTAAAATTGTAAAAACTGCAATACTGTGGGTTTTTTTAAATGATGGCAGATCAGCTCCTGTGGGTTTATTCTAATCTTTAAGCTGTCCCATCAATTTCACAACCTTAGGACAATTGTCGCCTTTCAGGAAAAATTAATTAGTTTCGGATGTCAATACGAAACAACAGACAATTATTAACCCTGGTACAAAATTCACGTTTGTCCCTCTGCAAAATACTTATCTCTACACCAGCAGCTGCTAGATCCATATTATAAAATGTATTTTTCTCTGCCTGATAGCCACCGTCACTTACAATCTTGACACCAAGCTCAAGATATATCTCATCATTAGTTTGTGTACCCCTAAGACAACTGACAAGTTGAACTCGGGCGTTAACAATATTTTCATCCATGTAAAACGATGCTTTGAACCCCATGCCGTTGAGGTTCCAGAGAGGACCCGTAGAGTAACCATGTTGGTCCAGCCTGAGTGTGTGATAGAACGTACACGCAGACAGCCCTTTCTCCATTGCAGCTATTCACGGCTTTTCTTTCCTCCTTCGCTGTGCTTCTGCCTCAAACCGAGCCAAAGTTGTCTAGATCGAAGAAGTTAAACTGTGAAGGACAATGGAGAAATGGGGTGGCCATACAAAACAAACAAAACAACAATAATTTTTAAGACACAATTATCTATAGGGGCGCAAAAAACGTTTACAATAAAAAGAAGAAAATCTATCTATCTATCTATCTATCTATCTATCTATCTATCTATCTATCTATCTGTCTATCTGTCTATCTATCTGTCTATCTGTCTATCTATCTGTCTATTTGTCTATCTATCTATCTATCTATCTATCTATCTATCTATCTATCTGTCTATTTGTCTATCTGTCTATCTATCTATCTATCTATCTATTTATCTATCTATCTATCTATCTGTCTATCTATCTATTTGTCTATCTGTCTATCTATCTATCTGTCTATCTATCTATCTATCTATCTATCTGTCTATCTATCTATCTGTCTATCTATTTATCTATCTATCTATCTATCTATCTATCTATCTATCTATCTATCTGTCTATTTGTCTATCTGTCTATCTATCTATCTATCTATCTATTTATCTATCTATCTATCTATCTGTCTATCTATCTATTTGTCTATCTGTCTATCTATCTATCTGTCTATCTATCTATCTATCTATCTATCTGTCTATCTATCTATCTGTCTATCTATCTATCTATCTATCTGTCTATCTATCTATCTGTCTATCTATCTATCTATCTATCTATCTATCTATCTATCTATCTATCTGTCTATCTGTCTATCTGTCTATCTATCTATCTATCTATCTATCTATCTATCTATCTATCTATCTATCTATCTGTCTATCTGTCTATCTATCTATCTATCTATCTATCTATCTATCTATCTATCTATCTATCTATCTATCTATCTATCTATCTATCTATCTATCTATCTATCTATCTATCTGTCTATCTATCTATCTATATATATGTGCACCACTGACGACGTGAAAAACAAAACACTGTTGATTTGACCGGTGAGTAACTCCCCAACCCCCCCCCCAAAAAAAAAGAAAAGAAAAACAAAAAAAAAGAAAACACTAAACGAAATCAAAACAACCAACAATTGAAAAAAAACCCACACCTTCCATTCCAGTGTTACTCTGCAATACACCAAAATATTGTTTGGAATGAAAAGAATCACGCTCTGTAGTAAGATTAACACAAACGTCTTTCTGATTATAGGCTAGTTGTTTTACACTTCCCTCCCCTCAAATTGTCGCTTTGTTGACGTAGCGGACAAATATGTCCAATCAACAACTCACCAAAGGTACATTTTGAGCCATCATACACGAAGTAGAAACATGAATTTGTGTTTTCATATTCCAAGCCTGTTGCTGCTTGCCACTTTGGGACAGAACTGAATAATCTGTATTAATAAAGAAATTATCCTTCTTTTTTATATGCCCTAAAACATTTTTAAAAAGTGATTTACAGTGCTCACAACTGCATAAGGTCATATGAGCGCGCGGTACACATTAATTAGCTTAAACATTTTCAGTAGGTAGGACATTTTGCATTTTCCCCGGGTGGCTGCCCAAGCCAACTCTTATCGATTTTGGACCACTAAGGGATCTTTAACGTGCTCAACTTGCACACGGGACCTCGGACATTTTTCACCATTGCTCAAAAAGGATAGGTGTAGATCTTCCTTACCATTAGATCAGTGGTGTGGCTGAAAGACAGAAGTAAGAAGGAGCCAAGGATAAGCAGTTGAAAGGCTGCAGAAAGAACCAGGAGCCCAGAGAAGGGGGCAAAGGAGGTGAAAGTGTGGAGCAGAAAGTGAAGACGAAAGCAGGCCATAGAACATTGATAGAGAGCAGGAAAAAAGGTGAAAGGAGACAACTTTAGAAAAGAAAAATTCCGCCGCTATCTGGATTCGAACCCTGGACCTATTGATAGAGAGGCGAACACCTTAACCTCTAGTCCACGAGAGCCCTCGCCCCAAAACGGCACGTCTTCAAGCATTGTCGAAAGAGCAGATTGCTGGTCCTCATTGATTAACATAGTTTAGAAGGGGCGCTGTTTTAGTATTTGGCAGCAAACCTACAGATACGTCAAACAAAGGAATTGAATTAAATTAAAAGAGTAAATTTTAGGGAATGGAGCTAAGGTTTTCTGGATTAGCGCTAATGGCAAACCTGATGTAAAAAAGAAAAGGAAAACAATCAAAATCAGTTCATAATCCCTTATTTATAAATTTGAAAAAGTATTATTTATGTGCTCGTGTGTTCTATCCGTAATCAGAGGAATGTCAACCATCGATTGTAGACTATTCCTCACGCCAAACATAACATCATGTGATAAAGTTGAAAAGAAGCAGCAACATTTCAAGGGAAGGGGAAAAGGGCGGGAGGGGGTGGGGTGGTGTGTGTGGCTAGTTAAGAGAGGTATGATGGTTACTGATCGTTAAAACAACAACAACACCAACAACAAAACCCAGAGAACAAAAACAATGAACGAAAAAGACGGCCTGGTTGATATTTGTTTTACAACTTTTCAGACTGGACCTTGCTGCTGCAGTCACTCTGGTTGTATGACTTTGTACCAAACGGCAGCGCCCTCACAACAGCAAACACAATGGCATATTGACACAACCAAAGCTTTTCATTCATTGGTTCAGCTCAAACAACAAACCACTCTTGCCAGAGACGTTATGCAATTCGTTGCCAAATTGCATTACCGCGCGCCAGCCGTCTGTGATCGCTCACTGAGCACGTGCATTGTTCTTTCCCGGCCGCTGGAGTGGCCAGGGAAATTCCCAGAAGGGCGCGGGCGCCACCGGAAGTTGAAATGGCGGCCCTCCAGGGTGCGTTGGGATTGATGGGCCGAGGACGAGATTTGCCAGAGTTAAAGGGGGTGGTTATGCTTCAGGAGCTTGTGAGTTGGTGTGTTTTGTATGTACTTCTGCCCATCTCAAAACCCATACTCACAAATACACACTTAAATACACACTCACATACACGAACACACTCTCACATACACATACACACAGACACAAACACACACAGGCACACATTATACACACAGACACAATCATACACAAACACATACACACACAGACACACATACACACATGCACACACAGATACATAGACACATACTCCCTGACACACCCTTACACACATACATTCATACACACAGACACACACACAAACACACACACTCACACACACACAAACATACACGCACTCGCAATACTTAAGGAGGTTGTGTGTGAGTGTGCGTCTGCCCATCTCAGTCTCCCTTCCACACAAACCTGCTTCCACTTTTAATCTTATTTTCTCACTGTTGCACTTCATCTCTGTCTGTAAAGCACCCCTCCCCCTCTCACAGACATACACACACACACTCACACACACACACACACACACACACACACACACACACACACACACACACACACACACAAACACACACAAACACTCACTCACACACACACACACACACGCACACACGCACACACACACACACAAACACACACACAAACACACACACACACTCACACACACACACAAACACACACACAAACACACACAAATACACACACACACAAACACACACACACACACAAACACACACTTACACACGCTCACATACACACAAAACACACACACACACACACACACACACAAAGACAAACATAAACATATTGTCTCGGTAAGAAGAAGCAGGGTGGACTTGCTTTTAAAAGTGCTATTGTCCCAGCTCAGAGGATGTAAGCCTCAAAAACTATCGACTGGGATTTTTTAAAATTAATATTGAAAGGATTTTCTAGAATACAGCACACAGGTCGTTCAAAAATATGCATCTGTTAAGACAAATTTGATATAAGTCATTGTGCAAAAGTAGGAGAGTCTATATTCTATAATAATAGTTGAGGAGATAATTGACAATACACAGCGACATGAATTTTTGATCGCACTATAACATTTTAATAATTATAAACTTACCTTAAACTTGCAAGATGTGGGATGATCAACCGGTAATAGAATAATTATGTTTGTCAGGACAATAAAAAAAAGGACCCCCCCCCCCCCAATCCCCACAAAAAACCCACCCAAAAAACACAAAAAACACACACTTTTTTCAACAATCTTAAAACAGAGAAGACAGCTACCAAAGACCTACTTTTTTGCAACTTGCTGGTAGAATAGAAGATCACACTGCGTCCAAAAGAGCTTTTTAACCCTAATTGAAGAATTTAATCAAACTTACAAAAGTATGATGGAGTAAAGCTATTAGCCCACTTAGAATGCTTCACTGTTCGTATAGATAATTCTTATTAAAACAGGCAGATCAAAATGTGAGCGATGGAACGAAGATAATAATAATCATATGACGGTGAAACATCCTGTACACACTTGATTATTGCACTGTTCCTGACAAATCTTCTTAGATCAAAATGTCGGCGATGGTACGAAAAAGATGAGGCGAGGAACGAATGTTATCATATTTATTATTATTAGGGCTGGATTCTGCTCGGTTAATCGAAGGCTTGTAAAGCAGCGGAAGTCTTGCGCTAGAGTCTTGCGAGCAGGCTTGTGGTTTGATTTGCCTCCCGCTTGCTACCGGAGTGAACTTCCGGTGAGTTGTGACTCGCGGACAGTCCTGCTGTACTGTGTCGTGACGTCGCGAACTCTCGTGGCAGTGGGCTCAGTACATATTATAGATTCTCTGGTTATTTGCGTTGAGAGACTTGCACCAAAAGTGCAAGATCGGTTGTTGTTTTTTCATAGTTCGGTTGTAAAAAACAAAAAGCTCTATTCAATGCACTTAAAAATTAATAATGGATCGGCTATTCTTATGATGTTAAGGCCTGTTTATTTTTAATGTGCACGAGCCAAGCGCTTCATCGTCGCACGCAAAAGACCTCAGTTCGATTCCCGTATGGGGAGAAATTTTACTGAGAACCTCCGTCTTTCTGCTGGGGCGTTGTTCCCTCTCAGCCCAGGTTGGCCCTGACATTGGGTTGAAGTAGACCTAGCCCGTCTCCTAAATGTTCTGTATTATGTCACTGTGAGTGTAACACATCTACAAAATAGGTTACATACATACGATACAAAAGCCAATCACAACGACCCCTGGAGTTCTCCATTCTAGGGTAATCTAAGTCTACTTATTCTTATTATTATCAGAAACCTAGGTCTCTGTTACTACAATACCACGCTCCCTCTCACTTATCCATTCGCTTAGCTGATCAACGGCGGGAAGTTAAAAATAACTTCAGCTCTCTACGCCTTGCACCAAAACAAGCCCAGCCTCTCCCTTCCTCCACGGTTCAAAGTTCACACAGCGCACAGTACTGTCTTGCTGTTTGAACACATCGGACTGTCTTGTCGCCATCAAGACGGTCCTACGCCATCGAGCCCGTGCCGCTCGCTCGGTGTATCGAGACAGTACAAGTCAGCAGGTCAGGTTTGGAGCTTGTCCTGGGGCAAATCTGTAAGCCTAGCGCAAATCAGTACTGTGTGAATTGTGGGGCCTGTGGCAGCGGACGGGACTTGAGGCTTGCGCAGGCCTCGATTAATCGAGTAAACTACAGCGCCACGCCGCGCAGTGACTCTGTGGGCGAGATCTCTCACTCTCCCCCTCTCTCTTTTTCTGACGTAAGTGGCTTCGCGGATTGCAAGCAGGGTGGGGATGATGAGAGGGCCTGACACGAGTGGCTTCGCGGATTGCTAGTTGCTGTGGACTTGAAGTTTAGACTAGACCAAGGAGGTTACAGTTTGCGCTAGACTCAACTTATCATGCTGGTGATTTGATTTGATGATTTGACCTACTGATTTGAGGCTTGTGACTTGAACTAGGGGCTTGTGAGCACGAGCGGGTTTGCTACCGGGGTACAGCCCTAATTATTATGAACTGGAAACCTGCGTTAAGACTTCCAGGGTTAATATTTAGCATACTGCAGTGTTCCTTACAGCTTCTTGTTACTTGATCAAAATGTCGACGATGAAACGTAGAAGCTGATCAAAACCTGCAGACGTGTGATGGAGCAATATACTGTATTACTATTACAAACACTATTAGAGCACTGCACTGTTATACGCGAGCGTTGATTGGGAGGGGGCTCTCGTGGCCTAGAGGTTAAGGTGTTGGCCTCTCATTCAAAGGTCCCGGGTTCGATTCCGGGTAGCGACCAAAAAATTTTCTTCTCTAAAATTGTCTCCTTTCACATCCTTTCCTGATCTCTAACAATGTTCTGTTGTCTGCTTTCATTTCCACTTTCTGCCCCCACCACCTCACCTCCTTTGCCCCCTCCTCTGGGCTCCTGACTCTTTCTGCAGCCTTTCTACTGCTACTCCTTGGCTACTTCTAACTGCTGTCTTTCTGCCACACCCCTGATCTTCTGGTAGGAAAGATCTACACCTAGCCTTCTCGGACAAGGGCGAAAAATCTCGGAGGGCCCGTGTGCAAGTTGCGCACGTTAAAGATCCCTTGGTGGTCTAAAATCGATAAGAGTAGGCTTCGGCGGCCACCCGGGCAAAATTCAAAATTTCCTACCAACTGAAAATATTAGGTGTGTTCCGCGCGCTCATATGACCTTATGCAGTTGCGAGCGCCGTAAAACCCTATACTAAACAAACAAACGTTGATTGGGAGAAGGTTAGGTTATATATCTTAGTACTAAAATTATAGCCTTGGGAGAAGGTGAGGCAGTATCATCAGCAACCTATCCGGTCAGTTTTACTATCTTTGGTTATATCCAGCCTCAGTGTGATGTGTCACGACTCGGTGAAATCAGGTGAACGTCAAATGTTTGGCTTGTCGGGTCATTGATATAATCGTAAAGCCTGATTATTGGCCTTATTTCTGATTTAAAAAAACAAAAAAACAAAACATGCCAGTCTATCTTGATCAGAAGTCGAGATGTTTCCGATTAAAAAAGGTGGGGTTCATCTGCGGCCTGCTGTCAGTTTAAAATTAGTGAGAAAATGGCCGTCAAAAAGTGGTGACTTCTAAAGCTGTATTGCCTAAGGAAAGTACAAACTCACATTTTATGTGACTTTTAACAAAGTTTTTCAGTACTGTCAACACAGAAATATATTTTTAAAGGACATTAAAGGTGTTGAACTCCCCCCCCACCCCACCCCCACACACCAACCCCGAAAAAATAAAAATCTATAACAAAATTGCGAAATTGACGGACAAATTGTGATTTCCTCAATTGTATTGTTTTGACGAGCGCCTGGTTTCACCACGATGCCTCACATGTATTTTTTGTTAAAGAAGAATATATATGAATCATTTCACTAAAGGAGATAAACGTGTATCATGATTGCAATAACAATCCAAAATACATTTATTTAATTTTAAAAATGTAGTTTTGTTTGGATTATTAGACACGCAATTATCTTATCGGCTGACTGGCTAATGCTGAAGTATGCCAGTTGGATGAGTTTTATCTTCTAGTTATCGGCCGAAGTACATATTCTATTCTGGTCTCTTTGTAAAAGATAGAATGCGGAAGGCCGTCCAACACCAAACATTAATACCTATAAGAAACTATGTATACGTTCAAGTGAAAGAGAGAGAAAGAGAGGGAGGTAGAGAGAGATGGAGGTAGAGAGAGAGAGAGAGAGAGAGAGAGAGAGAGAGAGAGAGAGAGAGAGCAACAGAGACAGATATAAAGAGAAGAGAGAGACAGTAAGAAAAACAGAAAGAAAGAAAAAAGAAAGAAAGAAGAAAAAGAAAGAGAGACAGGGAGTAGACTACCAGCCTACAACAAATGACATCACAGAGAGGCCAACAAGGCATACGTTCTGTGTACCGTAAATAGACAGCAATCAATGAAGCCCCCCTTCATCCTAGCGCTCCCATTTTGATTAATTTTTCAAACTGACGCGTTGCGCATTCTCTTTCATAAAATCGTTGACTTTTGTTGCAAAGCCTTCATACAGAGGGTGTCTCTCTCCCTCTCTCTTTCTTTCTTTCTTTCTCTCTCTCTCTCTCTCTCTCTCTCTCT
>NW_004797703.1:40629-50629 GCF_000002075.1 Aplysia californica
TATATATATATACTGATAAAACAGAGACAGAGGCAGAGACACAGAAATAGAGCAATGGGCAGCGACATTGGCAAAGACAGAGACAAAGAAATAGACAGAGACAGTGACACAGACTGACACAGAGACAGATACATAGACAGAACAGAGACAGATACAGAGACAGACACAGAGAAAGGGGAGGGCTGGGACAGATGCATCTATATAATACTTCTCGAGGTTATCTTTACCATGACGACACATCCTTTTTACAAACAAACGTACCGAACCCGCTTTCTGGTGTTACAGCAGATGGATTCTATAAGTCTGTTCTGCATGATCGAATTAGGGCAAACAGTCTCACCAACCACAAAGGACAATAAAAGTGACAGACTGAAGCAAATTTGACTTCCGGTTGACGAGGCACCTCCACCCCTCCTCCCCTCCCTCTCGATGGCAGTACATGATAAATCAACCTATGGATCTTGGGGACGACGAGAAAGAAGAAAAACAGGACAGTTAAGATATCTTTATTATTATTATTGTTAATATTATTATTATTGTCATCATTATCTACTACTACTAATTAATTAATAAATAAAAATAATAATGATAAGTCAGTCTTGTTGCATGAATGTGAGACGCGAAATGCATCTCAGACTTGCATAAATAGGGTCTAGGTTTTCTTAAACAAGTCTCTAAGAAAGTTACTGAGGAAGAGATCGACCGACTGAATCACCAACGATGAAGTGTTAAGGAGAACAAGACAGAGCACAGTCACAGTTGAAGTAGGAAGAAGGCGGTGGCAATGGATTGAGCATACTCTCAGAAAGTCAAGCAGCTGCATAACAAGAAAAGTGTTTGATTGGAATCCACAAGGTAAAAAATCAAGAGGTAGACCATGTGGAGCCTGTAGAAGAGT
Source organism: Aplysia californica (assembly GCF_000002075.1). NCBI lineage: Eukaryota > Metazoa > Mollusca > Gastropoda > Aplysiida > Aplysiidae > Aplysia > Aplysia californica. Next base: position 41,528 of record NW_004797703.1, read on the forward strand.
CAAGGAAATTGTTGGACAGAAACGTGGGAAGACATGGAACAACATCAAAAGGCTATCCCAAGATAGGGAAAAGTAGAAGGTGTTTGTTTGTGGCCTATACTCTGATGCAGAATGAGAAACGCAATTTTGAATAATAATAATAATAATAATAATAATAATAATAATAATAATAATAATAATAATAATAATAATAATAATAATAATGGAGCTAAGGCCAAATTTTGCGAACAGTATATTCTCAGAAATTACTGAATGAAAAACTATGAAAGTCTCACGCCTTTGACCCTCTTCTCACAGCGAGTTTGGAGCGCTCATAGAAAAATAGAAGGAGGAGGAGGAGGGGGTGTAAGTGTAGTTGGAGGAGAAGAAGAAGAAGAAGAAGAAGAAGAAGAAGAAGAAGAAGAAGAAGAAGAAGAAGAAGAATGAGAAGAAGAAGAAGAAGAAGAAGAAGGAGGAGGAGGAGGAGGAGGAGGAGGAGGAGGAGGAGGAGGAGGAGGATGAGAGGAAGACGAGGAGGAGGAGGAGGAGGAGAGAGGAGGAGGAGGGGAGGGGAGAGAGGAGGAGGAGGAGGAAGACGAGGAGGAGGAGGAGGAATTAGAGGACGAGGAGGGGGAGAACAAGAAGAAAAAGGAGAAGAAGAATCAAGTAGTAATATATGTGTTACAAAGTGTTTCGTTTGTTACCCTACCTTGTGAGAGAGAGAGAGAGAGAGAGAGAGATAGAGAGAGAGAGAGAGAGATAGAGAGAGAAAGAGAGAGAGAGAGAGAGAGAGAGAGAGAGAGAGAGAGAGAGAGAGAGAGAGAGAGAGAGAGAGAAGGAGACAGACAGACACAGAGAGAGAGATAGAGAGAGAGAGAGAGAGAGAGAGAGAGAGAGAGAGAGAGAGAGAGAGAGAGAGAGAGAGAGAGAGAGAGAGAGAGAGAGAGAGAGAGAGAGAGAGAAAGAAAGGAGGAAATAGAGGGGGCCAGAAAGCACTGCATAGGGAGGGTGGTGAGAATCTAGAATCTAGAATCTAGATCTAGAGAGTCTAGATTTTGTTGTGCTCCCAGCCAAGAGCGTGCAGTTCGCAAAGTAGAAGTAGATCTAGATCTAGGCCCTTAAGTGGTTGGCGAATGACCGAAGGGCGACTCTTGACAAGCGGTATGTTTGTGAATTGGCGTAGACACTCTAGATCTATATCATGCAACTTGATTCATACTATCATATCATATCAACAGTAGATAGATCTACTTAAGCTTCTGTGCTTGTTTCAATGGCTTCTTTTTCGGTGCACCTGTACAATTGCGGTCCAGTTTGATGTTTACATGACGGCCATATTGTCATGTGGGAGTGAATCTAGATCTAGATCTAGATATCTCTAGACTCTATCTAGATCTAGATAGCCAAGATAATCTATTTCTAGATCTAGATAGCTAGATCTATCTAGATCTAGATCTTTATTAGATCTATAATTTTAAATCAGTTTAGATCTAGATCTAGATCTTTATTAGATCTATAATTTTAAATCAGTTTAGATCTAGATCTAGATTCTAGATATCTATAATCTAGGCCTAAATCTAAATAAGAAACACAGAAAAATTACTACAGGGGCACTTAGGCCTTGAGTGACTTAGTGTAAACGGGACCACTATTGTACAGGAGTGTCATTGTTTCCTATTATAGCTTCAGTTCATGATCATTGATTCTGACTTTGGGGAACAGCTCGCTGTGTAGTTAATCTAGATCTAGATCTAGATATCTAGATCTAGTCAACAGTTAAGCTGCTGGACTCTAGCAGTGGCCGTATCTTTAGTTAAAAAAATATCCAATCTATTGTATATGCCGTTAGACAACAGTAAAGTTCATTGCAGAGCACCATGTGAGAGGCTGTTCTGTCGTTTTTAAACTGTAAGATCTAATAGCCACTTCTACGTTTCGTAAACTCCTAGATCTAGATCTACATCATCATGTCACTGAACATGTTCAACCCACTACCGCTTTCCGTTTATAAAAACCTTAAATTTCTCAACTCACTATATTCAAAATGTGAACAAAAACCAGTCAAAATAAATACCAAACAGTTTATGAAAAAAACCACAGGCAAAACTGCCATTATGAAATTCAAAGTAGGCAGCTATTTCAGCGAGTTGAACAGTGTGCTCTCTCTTCCTGCCGTTTGTTTACGCTTTAAACGCGCAGCTAGCTGGTTATCAAGGGGAGCTGGTTGGAACGAAAATGAGGCTGTTGTCCCGTCTTCTCTTATTCCGTCTTGGATGCATCTAGAGCAAAGAATTCAAGATTGATTTAGAGCAGTTAGCAAGAAGATGTCAATCTAGATCCAGATCTGTTCGGAATAAAGATGCACATAGAATATTAGTTAATAAGGTAGTAAGATGTCGCATAAATGTAGAGTTTGTTTAATCCGGGGAAACAGAGGTGAAAGCGATATGAAACGGAGAAAGGCGACTATCAATCAGAATTTACGGTCTGATAGTCAGAATCTGGAGGAAAACCTTGAGCGTTCTAGGTCAAGAAAGAATGGGCCAATGTTGGCCTTAGCGTGCAACACACAGCCCTTTAGTGAAATTGAATTTGATCGGAGATTACAGTGTGGTGAATTCAGTGTCATCTGTGAACATTGCAATGCCATACGATGGAGAGAAGAAAGAAACACATTCTGCTGTCAAAATGACAATGTTAGTGTACCTGTACCTCTCGCACCCCTTCAGGAACTATTAAAATATTACGATGTACCACAGAGCGTCAGCTCTTTCTTACCTCCCTGTAGGTCATACAATAATGTTCTCGCCCTTGCTTCAATTGGGTGCAGGGAACAAACTGAACAGGGCTTCAAAATCCCGGGCAAGCTGTACCACAAACATTTTATTTTGGGATTTCCTATCACTATATCGCCGTTCGTAGAACGAGTCAGTATCTTGTAATAATAATGATACATGTAATAATAATAATAATAATAATAACAATAATAATAATAATAATGATAGTTATAATAATAATAATAATAATAATAATAATAATGAGAATAATAATAATAATGATAATAATAAATATAACAATAATAATAACAACAACAATAATAATAATAATAATAATAATAATAATAATAATAATATTAATATAATAATAATAATAATAACAATAATAATACGTAGTAGTAGTAGTAGTCGTAGTAGTAGTAATAGTAGTAGTAGTAGTAGTAGTAGTAGTAGTAGTAGTAGTAGTAGTAGTAGTAGTAGTAGTAGTAGTAGTAGTAGTAGTAGTAGTAGTAGTAGTAGTAGTAGTAGTAGTAGTAGTAGTAGTGGTTGTGGTGGTAGTTACTACCACTGGTAGTTATGTATTATCGTTATTACTATTATTATTATTATTATTATTATTATTATTATTTTTATTATTATTATTATTATTATTATTATTATTATTATTATTATTATTATTATTATTATTAATATTATTATTATCATTATTATTACTGTTACTATTATTATTATTACTATTATTATTATTACTATTATTATCTTTTAAATTTTAAAAAGTTACCCTTTGTTTTTATTTACTTCTTATTTTGTCTTGTTTTAAATTCGTCACTGCTGAATAGACGTATGTTCTTGGCTTGTGTTCTCCACTTGTATTGTTTCATCTGGTTCACAAAAGACGTTTTAGTTGGTTTAGTTGCAGCTTGCGATTGTCTTGTTCTAAAATAATTCTCTGTGTTTAATGAAATATTCCTTGGATTAACATTTTATCTTGACTGTACAGATGCTGGTGGGAACATTTCAGCAGAGAAGACGTGTTAACTATTATTTATAAAATAAAAGAATGTTCAAGAGCGGTGACTACATCTAAGTTGATCCAGCAAAATCGGATAAGTCAATGTAAACACGTCTTTGCTCCATTCAACAAAATCGTATGTGGTAAGGCCAGGGGGTAAAAAATCAAAACAAAACAAAACAAAAATACAAAATACAAAAAAGCAGCAACACGGATGAATGCGCACAGCCATTTAGACCTTCAGCCCGGGCGAGACGAGACGCTCAGGAATATCTGGAACAATTTTCACGCTATTCCCTCAATTGCAGGGCTATGTGTCAATAAAGCTTTGACTAGGAACGGTTTCCTAAGCAGATTAGGTAGAAAATCACAGCTTATCCAGACCTAACTCCCGTTTGACCTTTTGTTCCTTAGTTGTGGTGGCGGTGGTGATGGTGCTGGTAGTATAACTGCCGACTAAAAAAAGAAGGAGAAAAAAGAAGGAGAGAAAAGAAGGGGAAAAAGTTAAGAAAAGAAAAGAAAAAGAAGTGGATTACAATGGAGATAATCTCTGTGGCTGATGTGCAGTAGCTAACTCTGATCATTCGACCGTTGGGTTCAGTAAGCAAGAACAAAGATCGTTTTCTGGAGATCAGTATTTTGCTGGTGCAGCTCAGGCTTTTGTATGACCAAATTGTGTCAACAGCGCCCTAAATCAAACACTCTAACTAACTGGTGTAACTCCTAAACTGCTCGCTACGTCTAAATGTCATTCTTCTAAAAAATAGTCAATAATAATGTGTGTATCGTTTTTAAGATAACGCTACAATGTATTATTGAAAGATAGCGCTACAAAAAAAAATTAGCTGGCGTAATTAAATTAAAAAGCATACTGCGCACGTCAAAATTCCTTTCCTTGCTGATAGTATAATCTATTATACCATGTCACGGAGACAGCCAGGGTTATGACATAAATATCTGTTCGGCCATTTAGATATGAGTAAAACAGGCTGAGAAGAACAATTCTATTTCATTACAAGTGAATCTGAATGATTTTGCAACATTCTACATTATAGTTGACTTTCTTATATTATGTAGATCTAACACTGGCGTGTTACATTGATACTTATTTCTTTCATTATCATTCATTTTTCAAAACAAAACAATACCACCACACACATACGCCGTTCTGTGTTTTGTCTTGCAGGTTGGAAATAATTACTTTTGCGTAATCCGTTCTGGGCTAAGCATGCACAGATTATCTTGTAAGTCTGCAGCGTTTCCTGAAGCAATCTCTGCAGTCTGTTAAAATCCGACAGATTAAACCAGGCTAATCTAATTATTGGTGTTTTATGTTCCGTTTAAACATACTGCTTTGTTGCCCACACCATATTTATGCCAAAGAAAATAGAAGTTGCCTTACTTTATTTTGAGTAATTTTGTAAAAAGTTTGATTTCTTTTCTTTGCAAAGAAATACAATAATGGAATATGGGTAGATTTCGCAAAAATGAAGAGAAAATTCCTTTTTAAAGGATAAAAAAGAAAATGAAAAAAAAGCGCAGTGAAGTCTTTCTTAATATTATTAATTATCAATTAATTATTATTATATTATTGTTTATTATTAATAATTTCTTTTTATAGCAGTAGAAGAATATGAGTCCATGCTTTAACCATTGGCAGTCACAGCTTCATTTTCTCCGAAAGTGAAGCATAAATTACACTTACTTATTTTCATTCAAAACAAGTTGAAGTTGTAATTTTTATAATCTTTGTTCGCTGTATAGCAATAATATTTAAACAAGATTATGCCACTTTTGCGGAAAGAAATACTAAAGACGAAATTAATATTACAGACGTCGCCACCTGACATTTCAAGGACGTTCTTTTCGGCATGCCAAATAAAAGAGCGTAACATCAAGAAGTATAATATACTAATTCCTTTGCCCTATCAAGATTCCCAGCAACTTGGCATGGGGTTCAAAACCATGGAGCGTTGTCAAATACTTGTAATCTGGCAGTGCGTAACGTGCCTACTTATAGCTGCGAATCCTTTAAGTAAGGCGCGTTTGTTAATCTAAGAACTGGCTAATCTTGTGATGTTGCCAATCAGTAATGTTTCTCCCATCACATTCGATTCCACATTCTTTCATTTCGAGTATCGGGATTGACAATATTCGGTAATCTAAAACTAAAGCGATCAGAATCCAATCTGTTTGATCAGCTTTTGAATAACTTCAGAAGCTCTCGTTCAGAATGACTTGATTTAATAACGGTTGGTTTTATATTTAAGTAAGAGGAAAATATGTGTTGCGCCTATTCAGGGGTTAATATAAAATATTAATACAGTCTACCGTTTAAAACCAAAACACCAGACGGTTATCTTTTTGTAGGCACCAGTGGGTCGTTCTAAAGACATAGCTATAGGCCTGGTAAAAGCAAGCGTGTCCAAGTCGCAAGCCAGATAAAACTATTGTTAAGCGACCGGACTCGTAATAGTGAGATTGCGGGTTCGGGGGTTCGAGCCTCAGCTCGGCCCGACGTTTTATCCTTGGCAAAGGCACTTTATACAAATTAATTTCCCATTTAGCTCGGTCCTTTCGGAGATGGACATTAAACGCCTCTTAAATAACCTAACAGTGTTGATAGGGGCGATAAACTTATATTTTACTTACTTTTTACTTTAACTTTTTCCTTCTTCTGGTATCCTTAGAATGTCGAAGGGAAGGTGCAGGTTTCAGTCCTGTGCTAGGTGTGTGATGTCTGAGATAGATATTATGTTATGTTGTTCCAGGACCTTTTCACCCCATGCAGCCATGACTTTCTTGGTCTTCCTCTTGATTTGAAGCCGGATTCACAGGAGTGGTAAGCTCTTGCCACTAGTTGTTTCTGGGCATTCTGGTTAGATGTCCAAACCATTTGACTTTCTTAGTTTAGTTTAATATGGGGTTTTACGGCGCTCGCAACTGCATTTTGACTCTCTGACACTCAATGAAATTTATTCCGATTTGTAGGCGTATGGTCTCGTTCCTTATGCGGTCTCTTCTGATGACGTCGATGGTTTTGCAGAGAAACCCCATTTCGCATGCATTGGTGTTTCTTTCCTGTGCTTTGTTTAGGGGCCATGTTAAGGTTGGTATGAGGATGCTATTGATTAACTGGGATTTCACTTCGGTTGGAATGTTTTTGTGACTGAGCATGGGTGCTATCTGGTAGGTCACAGCGTTTGCTTTCATAGTCCTTGTTATTATTTCTTTGTCCATACGTCCATCTTGTGTGAAGATGCTTCACAAATATCTAAATTCCTCTACTTGTTGGAGTTGTGTTCCGCCAATAAGGATGTTGAGTATCACTGGGTTTCTGATGACCTGTATAACTTATTTTTTTTAAAAATGGTGTTTACTTTCCTTTCTTAGTTTTGTGGTGTGTTTTTGTAATTCCTCTTCATCTGTATTAAATATACTCTGGTCATCAGCAAATACAAGCTCGTTCGGTTCCGTGATGTTGTCATTTGCTTCTTTTGAGAACGTATACAAGTAAGCGATGGAGAGAAGCGGAGAGAGAACACACATTTGTCTCTCCCCAGAGCTGATGGGGAATCAGTCCGATAGTCCTGTTGATCTTAAAGCACACAGACTGGTTTTTAAAAAATAAAGTGCCATGCCAGCAACCGTCCTGTTATACCATATTCATGTAAGACTTCCCAAAGCTGACATCTGTTTACTCAGTCAAATGCCTTTTCCTGGTACACGAAGACGATGTTGAGGTCTTTCTCGTGTGCAATGGCAATATCACACAACCTCTCTTAATGCAAAAATAGCTCCAGTGCAGCCCCTGCCTTTTCAAAAGCCAAACTGGGCTTCAGTGAGTTGCGTCTCTACAAATTGGTGTCATTCTCATTTACAGTATCTTCGTAAATATTTTACCCCCATGGCTGAGGAGGGATATTCCTCTGTTGGTTCCACAGTTTTTTTTGTTACCTTTTTCTTTCCAAAAAGGTACAACGACATATCGTTGCTAGTCATCGGGTGACGTTTTTGTCGCCCAAGCCAGGTTAAATTAGGGTGAACCGTCATAAGTGCCACCAGACCTAGGTGCAACCACTTTCGCTATCTTCTAAATAAAGCAGGATAGAAAAAAAAACAAATAACAGAGCAACCAGATGTTCAAAGATACAGAAGAAAGGGAATCAAGAAACAAACGATATAATCTGCTTTTGAACGAATGACGAGACCCTTGAGAACTTAGTCTAAAAAATGAACTAAATGGCGATACAAAAGATAAGACACATAAACGTATGAAAGATGTATTTCACAAATTGTCCAAACAACAGGGAGGCATTGAATAGGAATTGAACCATTTCAAAGCATGCTTGAAGAGAGCATTAAAACAAGAGTGCGGCACCAGGAAAACAGGAGGTCAGATAAGGGAAATAACCATAATAATATCGTGGAATGACTAAGTGAAGGAAGCCATCCAGCTGAAGAAAAAGGCATTTAAAAAGTTGCAGAAATCAAAGACAGAGGAAGATTACATTCCATACAGAAATTCCTGTGGATTTGAGTGAAAAACGATGGTAAAAGGCACAACAACAAAAACAAAACACACGAGAATTTGATGTTTCCAAGGACACGTAAGCTTTGGAAGTCACCAGACTTTGGAGGCCATTTTACCTCTAACTCAGGCGATCCCCGCCTTCTTCAATCACAAATATCTCAATTTTTATTCTAGATGGATGAGGGTTTTTTTCACTTAAAGGAAGATAAATGGAAAAAAACCTTTAAAATGATACCAATAATTCCATATTCTCTCAAATTAAAATTGATGACAGCCTAATTCTACCGTTTCGTGATATAAATATTAGAGCTATTGCTTCCATCTTGGACAGAAACTATTGATTTCAATTTCCCATACGGACAGTTTTATTCATTATCAATTGACCGCGGGTCACACTCTTTTTAATTAATTACTAGGTTCACTCGTGGGTCAAATTAAAACTGTTCGAGGGACCGGATATTATGTCTCACGGGCTGTAGTTTGCCCATGTCTGCTCTTGGCTGTAAATTGAGTACTATGATATTATTGTAACATGGGGTGACTCACCTGAGAACTGCTGCTAAAATATATTTATTATGCAATTTTAAATTTGGTAAAATCAGATGCGACGCTAGCTCAACTTATGTCATACTGGGGAATTTAAATTTAACTAAGGATGCTCCTGGTTTGAATTCCCAGCAAACAGTTCTTGAGCTTTGATTTTGTGGGCATTTATCAAGGTTCTACATATATTTGGCTTCGTTGTATAAGAGATGGATCTTCTAATTAATAACTTTATAGTGTTGCAACAACGGTGCTCA
>NW_004797703.1:55629-68772 GCF_000002075.1 Aplysia californica
TGCGCTTTTGAGTCTTTAAGCTTTTCCTTTTCTATGAATGCAGTAACTACATCCTTTTAGTGCGTCAATAGGTTTGTTTGTGTAAAAACAGACACAACTGCTCAATAATGGTCATATAACGCTAAGAAAAAGCAAGACAGACAAACAGAAACAACAGAGGGAAGGGAAAAACGTTGAACCTACCAGTGGCGCCCTCCAACTATTCGAAACTGTATTTCCAAGACTATGTTTCTGAAAAAGAAAAATATTGATGGGGACGCCTTCGCTGTTCGCAACAAATATGGTGCACACCGGTCCTTTGTAGTGTCTGAGACGCTTCAAGGTTTCTTCCACTTCAACCGACGTTTCAGAGCGTGATAGGTTGTAATGTAATAATGTGATAAAAAAGTACCGCTTTTTGATTGAGTAAAAGAATCTAGTCCTTTGCGTCTTTATGCTTTTCCTTTCACTAGAGTAAAACTAATACTCTAAAAAGTCAAAAACGAAATTTTGGTGCTTCTATTAATGTTCACAGAACAACATCAAGAGATAGAAAATGAGTATTTTTTCCTCGATTACTTGGTATATTATGTTTTTATTCCATGTATGTGTGTGGGCACAGTGAAAATAAAATAGAAGCAACCGAAATGCGGTTTCTTAGGAGACTGCTGAGAATATCGTGGAAGGAAAAGAAATCAAAGTTAAGTGTTTGAAGAAGCCCACGTGGGACGCTCACTGTTAAAAACAATCAGAAAACGACAAATGCAGTTTTTTGGGACACCCGAATAGACATAATAATAGATCTTGAACATCTAGCTCTCACTTGCAAAATTGAAGGCAAATGAGGCAGGGCCCAGAGCAACCTACTTAGGAACCTAAACAAATGGGTGACGGGGAAATATCAGGGAAACGTAGCCTTTTAAGAGCATCCGAGCAAAGGAATGAATGGAGAACCATGATCGCCGACGTCTGCTGCAGATCTGGCATTTGATGACGATGACGATGTGTATGTGTGTGTGTGTGTTTGTGTGTGTGTGTGTGTGTGTGTGTGTGTGTGTGTGTGTGTGTGTGTGTTTTATTTGATGACGTTTCGGTATGTGTTTACCAAAAGCTGCAATAACGTTTGATTATTGTCATCTACGAAGGTTAGTAAGTTTATATGAAAAATGTTTTTTTTAATTACTCGTACATGACCTACTTTTGGAGTGCTCAATTTTACTAGAGTAATGGAAAAATGTAAAGGCTATAACTACGAAGACTGGACATGTTACACAAACAAAAAGTAGCACCATTTTTATCACCAGAATAATATTAATAATACGATATAGATATAGATCTAATGTGTATACGATTTCACCTCGCCAATGAAATCACTTTCTGTTTCTGACAAGTGTTCTCTTTCGTCCTTTCCTCTCTCTAACAACAGTGCTTGGGAGGGAATCCAGATTAAAAACAATCAGTAGATCTAGATCTTGGCCCAGTTGATTAATTCTATGACACATTTCCCAAATTCTTCTTTGTTGTTTTCGTCTACTGCTTAGGAGTAGAGATTAAAAGAAGCATCAAATCTGATGACGTAATTATTCTAACAAAAAAATAAAGTTATGTGTGTACGAGGGGGGTTCATCGAGTCTTAGATCTAAATATGAAGGAATAAAGATAGAGCTTTGTAGCTAGGCACATATACTTTCATTTCTCTACATAAATCTAGTCACCATGCAGGTAACATGTTTCTGCCTCCTCTCTTTGATCTTCAAAAGTACTTGAGAAAAAATAACCCAGAATGGACTCCTAACCAGTCTTCCACAGCTTCAATGGCGTCCTCGTTGTCATGGAAAAGGCGTCCTTTCAGTGGTTTTTTTTTCAGATTAGGAAACAGAAACAAGTCTAAAGGTGCTAGGTCTGGTGAATAAGCTGAGTATGGCGGGATTTCAAAGTCGCAGTGTTTTGCTGTCTGGACTGTTTGTTGTGTCTTGTGCGCAGGAGCGTTGTCATGCAATAGGAGGACCCCATTACTGAGTTTCCCCTCACCTTTTCTCACAAACTCGGACCGCAGTTTTATCAGCAAACCCGAAAAGTAGTCCCCTGTGACCGTTTTTCCAATTCCAGGTTGTCAGTCATGGTGATTCACAATCTCACACGACAGCATGACCTTTCCACTTGACGGTGTTACCTTTGCCTTCTTTGGCGAGGGAGAAGAAGGGGTTTTCCATTGCATTGAGGACATTTTTTGTTCGTGATCAAAATGATAAATCCATGCTTCATCCATAGTCACCATGTTTTAAAAGAAATTTGTGTCATTGTACTCAATTCGAAGGAGAGTTTTGGAAAGACTCAACCCTCTGCTTCTTTTGCTAACTTGTCAAAAGGCGGGGTACCCACCGAAAAGACCCCTTATTCATGCTAAGATGGTCATGGAGAATCGTTTCAATTGACCCCACACTGATCATCGTTTCACTTGAGAGCTGTTTAACAGTTATGCTTGGTCTTGTAAAACCAGTTTCTTCACTATGGATACATTCTCTTCGGTTATCACAAATGATGGGCGCCCTTTGCGATCTTCATCCATCACCAACATAATTCCAGATTTGAATTTTCTTACTCAGTATGTCTCAGTATTATAAACAGATCAATTGTCACCATAAACTTGGACCATTTTCTGAAAAATGTCCGAATGGGATTTTCATGGGCAAGTGTAAAAACGTGATAACTGAGAGATATTCAACGGGCTCCATGGCACAGCTTCAGCAAAGAAAAGCCAAACGTTTTTGAGCATGGTTTCATTGAATACACTGACAAATGCCTTGTGTCGGATTTTCACGAAAATAAGCATAGTGTGTTCCCAAAGAAATTGTGTAAAGGCTGGCGAAATTTCATTACTCTACCATGATTCCTTCATATCCAGACCAAAGACCTATTGAACCCCCATCGTAAATGTCTCTACGTTTGGTTTTTTAAAAATATTTTGTTTCTCCTTCTCTGTTGGTTTGTCTGTTTGTTTGTTTTCCCATCTGCGTCCAGAGCAGATCATTTTTATAGATTACACGCAACGGGGGAGTGAAAGTAATCTTTCGTACGGTACAGGAGATTGTCTTGTTCACACTGTATTTTGTTGTCCATCATCTCTATTAAACCCCTGAGTGTACCTTGAAATTATTTTTACATAAATTTGGAAGGTGTGCAGTTGGTCCAGAATATAAGCCAAAAGAAGAAAAAAGGAAGAAATATAATGTCGAATTGGCTCACCTGATACTTACACGGATGTCGGTACCAGAACTGGAACTCCTTTTTTCGGTTTGGGTTTTTTTTTGGGGGGGGATTTCCTAATGTCTCTGCGTGTGTGTGTGTGTGTGTGTGTGTGTGTGTGTGTGTGTGTGTGTGTGTTGTGTGTGTGTGTGTGTGTGTGTGTGTGTGTGTGTGTGTGTGTAAAGAGGCAGGTGTGGGTTGCTTTAAGGTGTGGGTTAAGGGTTAAGGATTGGAGGTTAGAGGTCTTATGGCAGAGTTGAGTCTGTTTGAGACTGTTAGTTAAGTGTGAGGGTTAGTTAAGTGTGTTAGGGTGAAGGGTTATAGGAAACACGGGTCCGGTGTTACATCCACGGGTGAATATAATTGCACGGAAATGATTTTTTGTTACCTTTTTAAACTATGCTAGACAAAATAAGTCATTTCCAAGGACTACTATACTCATGAGTATAGTAGTCCTTGGTCATTTCATATTCTAAGACAGGTAGTTGGCGAGTGCTTTGGTTTGGTGGGCACCTGCTCTTGTTTTCTATGAAGCGTCTATTGCCCTTTTCTCTCCGACTTCTTTGAATCCTTCTCGTGTTTGTTACTTTTCTGTAACTTCTCTAATTCTCAGCACTTACATATTGTGTTGCTTGTGCCATTAAACAAACATCTTTTTTAAAGTTAGCTTGACAGGTCAGCAAGGAAGAGCAGGACAGAAGACAATAAATACCTGCTCTATCAAACACTTGTACAAAATAATCACCAATACAAACGAGGATCTACCGTTTCTATCCTTGTCCTAGGGCCTGGATTTGCCGAAATTGGAGGTCGTGGCCAGAGACAGACAAGCGTGGCGTCGACTGCTCTCCGCCTTATGTACCTGACGATATAGGGAGAGAGTAAATACGTATTGACCACTAGGACCACTTATTTATGATAACCATTTTTTCTGTCCTTGACAATGGACGATTGTCTCGGGCAGGTTCTATGGTACTTTTGAATTTAAGTCATTCTTTCTGGGGTCATGTAGTTTTAAGTGCTAAACCATTGCACCACAGAATCAGATGTATGTTGCCATTGTAGTCTTTTTTCTTTCGTCTAGTAATTTACAAGAAGAAAAATCAGCAAAACAAAACAAAACAATTAAATGATAAAAACATAAGCAAAACAACACAAAACAAAAACATACATTTTTCAGATGGAAGTGCGTTACCGACAACAACAAAAAATATTCAGGCAAGATATAAATCTGGCATCTAATCAACAGAGAGAGTTGTTCCCCGTGTTTGTGGATCACTACATTATTTATATCTCGCCCACTAGCTCTGGGTACCTATCCCGTGGGCATACCTTCGAAACACTTGGAATCATACAATCTCTCACCTGCAATGAGATTATGGTACAGGGTCGTTTTCCGGGTATTGCACACATTAAAAGGTCAATCAAACACCATACAGTACCGCCTGCAAGCAATGCACATACCGTGAAGCTTTTGCCAGCTTATCCATGTGATTACGCCGGATAAGCCTACGACCGACTGGGCCGAGTCAGTCTGCGCCCAAATCCAAACAAAACGGTACGACAACTTAGCAGATCAGCAACAATGATAAGTCCCAAGCAGTTGCAATAAGCAGTTGAAACTATCCAAAACGGCCAACCTTTGACGAAGAGAAACGTGGTTGTTTAAGTGAGGTTTAAGACTTGGTGAGTGTCATTATTATAATATGTGAGGCAGCGTGGTGAAATCAGGCTCTCGTCAATTTTTGGGCATGTAGGGTTATTGGTATCTTCTTAAAGCTTGTTCATTTGTCTTTATTTGGATGACAAAGATATCCATTTATCTTGAATACAAGTCGAGATATTTGCGAAAGAAGTAGGTGGGGGTCACCTGTTTTCAGAGGTAAAATTAGTGAGAAAATGGCCGTCAAAGATTAGTTATTTCCTTAGCTTAAGAGTCTGTGGTAACCGAACATTTACATTTTTTGTGCCTTTAATCAACGTTTGTCAGAAAAATCCACATAGAAATGAGTTTTTTAATGGGCATGAAAGGTGTAGAGCCAAAATACAAAAATTTAATAAAAATTCACAAACCTGCGGGAAAAGGCACGTTTCTTCACTTTGATTATTTTGACGAGAGCCTGATTTCACCGCGCTGCCTCACATATAGAAAAAAGCTGGAAAAAAAACGCAGTGAGGGAAGTAAGGGTGGGTCGTAGTTTGTGCAGGCGATTGTCTTGGACAGGTGACCTTTAGAACAAGTTCAACCGTAGTATAAAGAAAAATGTATATCTATATTTTATGCAACTTCGTTGTGAAAGTCTGGTTACTCTTAAGAAGACCGTTTTCGAATATATAATTATAGTTCAAATGAAGATTTAATGAAGCTGTCGGTAATGCGTACTTTGTATTCAGAATACACTGTGGGAATATGTAGATTAAATGCATGCAATTCAGGTGAGAAGATATCATTTGATATTTAAACCTTGCATCATTGGTAATGAGTGTGGATGGTTTACGAATCCGTCGAACCAATTTGATTTCAGGATCAGTTTCCTACGCCCTGCCTGTCAGTACTAGTATGGATTGAGTGTGATCCAGTATCTCAGCAGACAAACAGACTTATTAATATAATATCCCTCAAAATAATTCTTTCATGTGGAAATCAAATTAAACTTCTTACTCATTTTCAATGCGATGATAAACCATACATCATAAACATACGTGTTGACGTAAAATTATAGTCTTTTCCCTTTCGTCTAACAATTCACACAGAGGAAATTACCCCCCCCCCCCCGGAAAAAAGGTTCTGTTGAAAGTAAGTCACAAAAAAGATAGCTCTCCAGACAAAAATGTAAGTTTATTCCCATAGCAACATCGCGAAAGACGCAGGTCAAACTATTGCCTTTTCGCTGAATGAAATCAAGATATCAAGAATATTATTGGAATGCTTTTAATCTTAATTAGATTGAATAAAACACACATGTGAGCAGAATTATTCACATTGCCAGACAGAAAAGATGAAACTCATAAGCACATTGCGGTTTCTAACATAGCGCAACTAGTTTGATACGGACTAATGAAGTACATTCTGGCTTCTGGTGATATTTTTCAAAAAAATTAAATTAGTGTGAATAAAATCTTTCAACATACATAAACATGCAGTTGACTCATTTCAAACCATATTTCAGTACGCTGGAAGGTAGGGCTCTCTCGGTCTTTTCTCACCTGCCGTCTCCATTCCTTCTTTCTGGCTCGACTTTCTTCGATTTTGGCCCCACCCGATCTTATTAAGAAGCGCCAAACTGTGCGATCGCGAGAAGCTTCTTCTCAGGTGGTATGGGGAATGTCACAACTCTTCAGGGATGCTTTCAGAGCATCTTTGAAGCATTTCTTCTGTCCGACGAGATAGCGTTTGCCTAGGGTCAGTTCCCCGTAGAGTAGCCTCTTTTGGAGGCGAGAGTCGTTCATGCTGTGAACGTGGTCGGCCCACCGGAGCTGAGAACTCAGTAGCATAGCGTATGCTCTCCATCTTGGCCCGCTGTAGTACCTCAGAGTCTGGAACTCTGTCTTGCCACTTGATACGAAGCAGGGTCCTGAGGCATCTCATGTATAATGTACAGCGCCTCAGACTGGACAGAAAGAACGAAGAAAGATGTGGCCAGGAGTAAGGAGTGGAGACGAATAACACAGTATGATTCAACGACACTAGAGCTGCAATGAAGCCATCAGGTAAAAAGTAGCAAGTAAATCAGTACCAAGCTTTTGTATTTGTAGCAGTTTTACACCACCATCGACAAAATTCTGATAATTTGGGAGGCGGCCAATTTCAACCCTGCTGTGTCAGGCCAACTGGGGCTGAGGGGATACAGTGTTCTATCAGACATGGGGATATACACGTATAGATAAAAACATAAGTGTCACGACGTGGTGGGATCAGGCGGTCTTATTTTTTGGGCATATGGGGTTATTGGTATCATCCTAAAGCCTGTTCATTTGCCTTCCTTTTGGCGAATAAAATGTCCATCTATCTTGAATAGAAGTCGAACAATTTGAGATTGAAAAAGATCCGGGTCGCCTGGTTTCAGAGGTAAAGTTAGTGTGGAAATGGCCGCCAAATTTTGGTAACTTTCATAGCCTAAGAGTCCTTGGAAACTGAAAATGTACATTTGTACTGCCTTTAATCCATGTTTTGCAGTAAAATCCACTAAAAAATATGTTTTTAAATGGACGTAAAAAGTGTTGAGCGGAAAAAAAAATTACTCGAAAAATTGCTCACCGCCCAAAAAATGACAATTTCTTTGATTTTATTATTTTGATCAGCTCCTGATTTCACCACGATGCCTCACATATTCTATTAAAACGGAGCAAAACATCCTTCCCACATAAGAACAGACTTCACGCCTTCAGCGTGCAACAGCGAAGAGCCTGACAGCTAGACCACAAACACCAATGTACCATAATATCATTATTATCTTGCCGTGTTGTGCGATAGTGTGCTGGCGTGTGAATTTAACGCCCTTTTAAACATCGTCGTACAGGTTTTTCTAAAGAAATAGACTTCCGAATTATCATATTGTATATTCCATAAGAGCTCACTAAGCCGCGTTTATCCTTGCTGTTCTTGTTTGTTCATGCTGATTTCGTATTTGTGGCGAAATGTGGTCGTTGTCGTGATGTGTGTCGAAAAGTCTCAACCCATATTTTGGACGAATTCCAGGTCAATGTGCTAATGAGCCGGGAAGGGCAGGTAAGTAAAGGTCGGGAAAGTCGAACAGCTCCTTGAAAAGAAGCCAACTTGGTCGCAAGAACTTAAAATTATAAACACACACTTACACACTCACACACTCGCACAAAAAGACACACACGTGCACACAAACACACGTACACACATATTTATATAATGCACACACGAAAACTCATACATAAACTCACACATGCACACACACTCACATGTATTTTACACACATTCATACACACGCACACACACACGCGCGCACACACACACACACACACACACACACACACACACACACACACACACACACACACACACACAAAGTATTGGTATATAGTATGGTACAAATACGACGAAGAAATAGGGGAAATTATCGGAAGGGTTAAGTAAGAAAGGAAAAGGTAGGCGTGAACTAAGAGAGACAGATGAATAAAAAAGAGGTGACTTGCGAGTGACAGAGGGGAGGGGAGAAAGAGAGAAAGACAGAGAAAGAAAGAAGAAGAGAGGAAGTGAGAGATAGAGAAATAAAGAGATTGAAAGAGTAAGGAGAGAGAGAGAGAGAGAGAGAGAGAGAGAGAGAGAGAGAGAGAGAGAGAGAGAGAGTGAGTAAGAGATAGAGTATATTATTATGTCGAGGAAGAGGTTGGGTTCGAGGAAAAGAATATTTAAAAAAAAAATCAAGCCTCATGAGTGGCAGAGAGATAGAAAGACAGGTTTGCACGTGAAGGAATAGAGACAATCAGACTGACCGACAAACAAAAGTATCTCCAATGAATTTTTGGTCTTCCTCTCCTTATGTTTTTCCCTTTTAATACGTACTCCCGACCCCCCACCCCCTCTCTCTATTCCCCCCCCCCTCTCTCTCTCTCTCTCTCTCTCTTTATCTATCGATCCCTTTCTCTCTATCTATGTCTGTCTCTCTCCTTCTCTCTTTCTCTCTGTCTCTCTCTCACTCTCTCACACACTCTCTCTCTCCCCCTTCTCTATCCATTTGTCTATCTATCAATCTATCTATCTATCTATCTATCTATCTATCTATCTATCTATCTATCTATCTATCTATCAATCTATCTGTCTATCTCTGTCTGTCTCTCTCCTTCTCTCTTTCTTTCTCTCTCTCTCTCTCTTTTCCCTTTCACACACACAAACATATGCACACACACACACACACACACACACACACACACACACACACACACACACACACACACACACACACATCGCCCAGTGCCTACCAACTTGTCAAGTGGGCAGATGCCGGCTAATTTCTCCATTGTTCCCTACAGCAGCGCGCGAATGAAAATCGAAAGTCAGTGAAAAGCGACCCCCGTCCGCAAGATGGCCACTTGGCTAAATGGATACGGGTAAGCCACCCCAGGGGATACGGGGGACAAGCTTAGAGTCGCACATTTGTAACACTCTCTGATTAGCTTGAATTGTTGTTGACGTTAGATTTCCCGGTTTCTCGTTTGGGCGAGAGTTGTACACGCGTTCATCGCGTAGATCGTGGAGGGGCCATTGTTAAAGAGGCCGGAAGGTGCGCGGTGGAGGTTATGTTTACACAGCAACGCGCATCGCCGACGCGTGCTTTAAAATGACGTCATCGATTTCAGGGATGTATGGAGGCAATTCTGTTTTGAAAGGGAGAAGGTGGAGACAAAAGGAAACCTTGCTGTGACATTTATTTGTGTGCTTTGCTAAGTATTCCCTTCCTACTCCTGTTCCTCTTTCACGCTCTCCCCCCTTTTTTCTCACACCAACTCCCCCACTCTCGACATGGACCCTTGCAACCCAAATGATATCATCGTTAACTTTATTCACTCTAACTCATAGTTTGTCTGTTTGTCTGTCGGTCTATCATCTTCGTCTGTCTGTCTGCCTGTCTGTCTGTCTGTCTGTCTCTCTGTCTGTCTGTCTGCCTGTCTGTCTGTCTTTCTCTCTCTCTCTCTCTCTCTCTCTCTCTCTCTCTCTCTCTCTCTCTCTTTCTCTCTCTCATTCTCTCTGTTTTTAATACCTCACCCCCACCCCCATTCTCTCTCCCGATACCTTAACGATTAGGTATTGAAAATCTTTTGATTAATATATGATATTACTTCTATACGTTCAAGATTTTAATAACATCTATTTCCCAGCTATATCAAGATTCTATGAGATGGAGCTTTTTTGTTGGAAGAATAACAATTATTATGTCTAAGATGTTTCCAGTCTAGAGAAAACCCCCCTAGAAAAGACAAATAGACACTGGGCGATAAAGACTCATTAGATTTGACCTCAAAAGCGACGCAAAAACGGCAGGTGTTTGCTGAATCAACGGTTTGCCCCTCCAAACGCACAGCGCAGCGCCCGGGCAAAGCTAACAGCGAGATTGTTGGGGTTTGGGATGAAGATCTTACAGCATTGCAACAACTTGTTTTCGCAAGAGATTCAGGACACGCGATATTGGGAAGTTACTAGCCTTATCACAATACTAGGATCCATTTCTTTCTCATGTTTTTGTACAGCTACCAAGGCGTCGTGGGGGTGAAGGATCACGTGAAACGGTTTATTTATAGTTGTAGAGGCAGCGCAACGTTGGCATAGTGTATTGGATTAGATGCTGTTTCGGTCGAGTGTCAAAGGCTCTGGAGTAACCAAAGACAGAAAAGAACTTCTGATCGGCAGGTGATAAGCCTTGCCAGAGAAGGGACATTCCAGTGTATTCCATTGATCTGTTGTGCTAAGTTTCCCCCCGAATTTTATGTAGTGTAAATATCCCCTCCCCACCCCTCATCCGCCCCCAAAGAAAAAAAAAGATAAGAAAAGAAGCAAAATTAATTTTATAAAGTAAATACCACCCCACCCCACTCCCCCATTAAAAAAAACAAAAACAAAAACAAAAACAAAAACAAAAACAAAAACAAAAACAAAAGACAAATTCAAGATTAGGAAAAATGCTTTTTTATTAAAAAAACAAACAACAACAACAAACAAAGCCATTCCTACAGACGGATAGAAGGACAAAGGTGCTGTAAATATTTCACGCCATCATCAATACGCCTTTTGTTTAAACTGAAAAATCGTATAACTTTAACGACCCTTTTATCAGTCTACGGTCATTTTAGAGGCGAGGCCTCCGAATGTTATCTCCATCTCTGACAGATGCGAGCTAAATGGCAACATTCGGGGTGCTTTTCCCAAAGACACAAAGTTGGAACGAGTTGAGCATCAAACCTCTGAACCTGCGGTCTTACGATCACGAGTTCGGTAGCCTAACCACTGGATTACTGATTCCACCGGTTGAAACTGAGTACGAGCACCCAAATCAAGTATCATATGTCTCATAAATTAATAATGAAACTAACGGTTAACGAATTATGCGGGCTGCGAAATACAGTAATGTTGCCAAAGCCTGTTGGTTAAAGTTATCCCACACCCTACCCCTACCCCACCACACCCTACCTCATTGCCCTTTTCATCGACACTCACCTCCTCTCTCAACTACGCACCATAACCCTACACACTCCTTCGTCACACCATAGACGTATAACAATATTATCACAACGTTATCTTGTTGACAAAATGACAGATGTCCGCTCATAATTCCTTTGTCACCTCCACTTTTTCCCTACCTCCCCTCTCCCCTAAACTCACCCAATTCAACCCCCACCCCACCTCCGCCCTCGCACTTTTCTACGTTCCCCTTTTCAAAATGACCACTGTCCAGAGCAGACCAGAATCCTAGCACTTACAGCCTCCTATTGATCTGCTATGATTGACAGCAGGAGGCAGGACGTCAGTCCACAGAGGTGACCACTACCACGTCACAACGACTCTACAGTCACGTGTTTCCCTCAGATTCCAGGTGATAGAAAGGAAAGAAGCACAGACGATAGTCCGACACCCAAGACAGGTAGAGAGGAAAATTGCGACGATATAAAAACCAAACTGAGTTGCTTTGGAACAAGGGTGACCTGGTTCCAGTGTGGCGTGGCTTTATTAAGTCACATGCAGTGCCGCTGCACTAAGTCGGTCGAAGGTCTTAGGAGACTGGTGGATTAATCCCAGGGTCAGAGCTTATGGGTTGTCGTTCCTTGTTCTTACAGATATATAACAATATATGTATTACGACTTCAGCAAGTTGGCCATTATGTCACTACAGACATACACCGATTGAAAGGAATAACATTAGCTTTTGAGACGCTCAGTTAGGCGCTGTACACAAAGGATATTTCTTCACTGTGCTTTTGATAGTTCGAAACATTTTTGGCGAAACAATTAACTGAATTACTGTTAATTTTACTTTTATCTTTTTAATTTTTGTTCTTAATATTTTATGAATCAACGAAATTTTCAGACGTGATTTTGATTGCAGAAGCAAACTTAATCAGAGAAGAAATTGAAAGTAAATTAATAAATTAAATACAACATAAAAGGACGATAGAGAACAAACATAAAAATCTCCCAAGAACAAAAGGACCAACATTTCAACTTGATGGAAGTCTTTTCCTTCGTTGGGGACATATCGTTCTCGTATTTAAATTGAAGCATTCTCCCCGAGAATATCTCTATCAGCAGTCTTAGAGAAGCGAAATGCCCAAAAGCTTTCTTCTCTGCCCGAATCGGAAAAAAGACCTGGAGGCCTTTATACGAGAAGGTAGGAAACCGTTTGTTTTTCCCATACTTACTTACATTTATTAAAGGCTACTGGACGCAGAATTGTGAGATTGTGGGTTCAGGGCCCAATGTCAGCTCGGTCTAAGGTTGAGTCCATGTAAAAGTCTCTTTACACATATTTTCCCATACTGTTAAGGCCTTTAAGATCTGCGACGAAAAGACTTTTAAGACCTGTCCAAAGCAAAAGTCAGAGACTCGGGGAGAGAGCTTTTTAACATCACGGACCCACTCCCAGTGGAACGCTTTACCAATTCATCTACGGGAGTCTACCACTTTATCAAAATTTAAATTAGCACTTAAAACGCATTTGTTTCAGTCCAGTTTCAATCTGTAATTTCAGACATTCCCAATACAAATATTATTATGTTCTCTCAGTATCTATTATGTTCTCTCAGTATTGTTTATTAATGCTGTTCTGTTCTGTACGAATTTATGACTGTGTGAATTCATCAATGTGTGCAAGGGTGTCGGGGTAAGCTTTGTGGGATTGTCTTTACTCAAGGATGTACTAGAAAGAGAGAGAGAGAGAGAGAGAGAGAGAGAAGGTG
>NW_004797703.1:69992-72492 GCF_000002075.1 Aplysia californica
AGTAGTAGTAGTAGTAGTAGTAGTAGTAGTAGTAGTAGTAGTAGTAGTAGTAGTAGTAGTAGTAGAAGCGCTCGTCTGTATGGGGGTAAGAAGATATTGTTATCAACTTCAAGCCTGTTCATTTGCCTAGATATTGAGGAGAAAAATGTATCTATCTCGAATAAAAGTTGAGATCTGCAATTGGAGGAGGTGGGGCTTGGCTAGTGCCAGAGGTAAAATTAGCGAAAAAACGGTTGTTAAAGTTTGGCAACTTTCAAAGATCTTGTGCCTTTGGACACTGAAATTTACATTCTTTTGTGACTCTGATCACCGTTTTTCCAGTAAAATCCGCAAAGAAATGTGTTTTTAAATGGAAATTTTATGTTTTGAGCATAAAATATATATTTTTTAAATTGATAAAAATTGCCCGAAAAAAATGTCGGTTTCTTCGATGTAATTATTTTGTCGAACGCCTGATTTGACCACGACGCCACACATGTGTTTTAGCTTTATTTGAGTTCAGTTGATTTTTTTAGAATTAAAGTACTACTGACTCAAGTTGTTGTTTTTTCTATCCATTTAACGTGTTTTCATTTTTTTCATTGGTGTGTTTTTATCTTTATTTTAAAATCAGAGCTGAACGGAGACAGCAAAGATGCACACACAGAGTCTTCACTTTCTCGGAAAGGTCAGTGTAAAGTGTCACTGATTCCTGACGGTTATAAACTGGCAGTAGACAGGGTTTCGGACAGTTCTGAAAACACAGATAACAAGAACGGAGTTAAAACCGAAGCACTATGGTCTTTGCCTGCTTCAAAATCGTCTTCACCGGAATCGTCCGCTTCTTCTGATCGGGACTCCATTCCAAGCTCGACTTACCGACATCTGACAAGCCTGTCCGACACTTTGGATGATCAGGCATCCCTTCGACATCGATCCATTGCCCAGCCGACGGTGGTCCACCCAGTGCGGTCGTTACCCTTACCCCCAAACTCATCTATTTTGCCTACTCTACCTGGAAGCAACCTATCCACTGCGCAAAGTTTTCTGCTAGAGAAGACACTTTTGAGTTACTCTTCACCTTCAACAATAAACTCAAACGAACAACAACAGCAGCAGCAACAGCAGCAGCAGCAGCAACAACAGCCGCAGCAACAACAGCAACAGCACAGTTCTCTTCTACATTCGCCCTTGACTTCCGCTTTTGATGTACTACCGCGTGGAGCACGCAGGAGCATGCATGATTTCCGGGAGGGGAGTCTGTCTTTGAGCATGGGACAGAACTCTCTGGATGCAGGTAGCTGCAGAAGACGTAGCTCAGGGGACATACTCGTTCCTCAGCTTTCTGCGCAGAGAAGACACTTAGACAACATGGCTCTGGGTTTAGTCAAGCGAAAGCCAAGCCCTATAGAAACACAGGCAAAGAGACATTGTTCGGGTACCGGTATCATTTACCCGAGCCCTATCGAAGACAGAACTTCAAGACGACTTTCCAACATAGAGCCGAAGCTATGTGGATTTCGGGAATTCCCTGTGGTAGAGGGAAGCCCCCATAGAAGACCAGGTATAGAACATAGTCTCGGGGGCTTCCGAGAATTTCCGGTAGCTCAACAAACTTTGTCTCATCTTTTCCCGTTTGTGTATCCAGCTCCTCAGACTCACCTACCAGCAGAACACAACAGTTCAACGTCGCCTTTGCTCGTCGACTCCAGCATCCCCTTTACGACGTATTTGCACAACTTGACACGCGCTTTGCGTGAATCTGCTGCTTCTAAAAGCACCGTAAGTTTAGATGGTGTTCAAACAGAACGAAAATACACCGTAGCAAAAGCGGGGGAAGAAAAAAACGAATCTGACATTCAAATAGAACCTGATAGTTCTTCTTCCTCAAACAATGACGGATCACCCGTACACCTCAAAAGAAAGTATGACGCTCTGAATGAAGAACCCGAAGAAGCAGAAGAAGACGAAGAAGAAGAGCTTGTAGACTCAGACAGATACCAAAAAGAACATAATGACGTTATCAAAGAAAACAAACTGCTAGTGTCAAAAACTATTTCCTATGCAGAAGATGACGTTGTTCGTGTGGTCAATAGTGACCACCATTCTGTACATAAAACTCGTCGACTGCCCACGCTGACCATTCCAAAGCCAGCAGAGAGTTTCCCTGGTCTTCTCGCGGAAGACGGCAGTAAATGTTACTCCGCACCGATCTTTGGGGACACGCCCCTGGCTGTGACGTCACCCGGACACCCTGGTCTGCACGCACATCCAGGTCAAGGGTTGAGTTTGTCAGGCTCTGGTTTGTCGTTGCGTCATCCGGGAACTCATTTACATCCTCACGTGAGTATTTTGATTAATGCACGCTCATTATTTTTGTGTGTGCGTAAGTGGTAATTTTATGTAATCCTTTGGAGAGAGTGGGAGTGAGAGAGAGAGAGAGAGAGAGAGAGAGAGAGAGAGAGAGAGAGAGAGAGAGAAAGAAAGAGAGAGATAGAGAGAGAGAGGGGGGAGAGGGGGA
>NW_004797703.1:74911-78849 GCF_000002075.1 Aplysia californica
GGGGGAGGGAGGAGTCCTGTAACTTTTTAAAGTTTTCCAATCAAATAATTTCATTAAAAATCTCTCCAGTTTTCTTTGCACTTTTCTCATTCAACGTTATTTCTGTTCGTTGAATCGTAAGGTCATGGGTTGGTTGGAATCCCGTCAAGGGCCCAATTTGGCTTTTCCTTATGCAAGACACTTTATTCGAATTTTGTCACTTACCACAGGTGAGAATGGGTGCCTCGCTATACACAGCAAAAGATCTTGTTAGTTTGATAGTGTTTATTAATGAAGCTCCAGTAAGTCATTTATTAATTATTTTGACATTTTCTTTCTTCCTTCCTCCTATATTTCAGCCCTCTGGCAAGCCCTGTGAACGGGGTGTTTCATCCGGCCTTCCTAGGCCTGGGGGGTCTGGGGGGCCTGGGGATCCGCAGACCGTCCGTGGAAAAACCGCCACCCGTGAAGAAGTACAAGTGTGACGTCTGCCAAAAGGCTTTCTCCAGAAGCAATACTCTCGTCACTCACAAGGTAGGCAGCAATGTTACATGAGACGCTTCGTGGTGAACACAGACGCTCGTCAAAACAATGAATTCGAAGAAGCCGATACATTATTATTTTTCCACCCCTTTGGCAATTTTTATTCGTTTTCTTTTTTTTTTGGGGGGGGGGCGTAACACTTTTTATATCCATTATCTACGTTAGTCAGTAGTAGTAGTAGTATAGGGTTTTACGGTGCTCGCAACTGCTAAGGTCATATGAACGCAACGTTAGTCAAATATGGAGAAAAAAAATGTATCCAAGGACGATCAAGGCTTTGGAAGAAACCAAACTTTGGTGTTGCCATTTTCTCACTTATTTTACTTCTGACAAAAGCGACCTCCACCTCTTCGATCGAAAAATATCTCGACTTCGATTCAAGATAGATGGGCATTTTTTCATCGGAAGAAGGGCAAACGGACAAGCTTTAAGAAGATATCTATAATTCAAAAAAAAATTACGAGCGCCTGATTCTACTGTATCGCGACGCATATTTTCGCCCGCTAAAAAAAATCTTAAAGGCCTTTACCATGGTTTTTTGAGAAAATATAGGTAGAAAAGATTTGATTTTTTATTGTTTGGTATATAAACACTCTTTTTTTATTTTTCTCAATTGGTACCCGGCGGATGCTTTGGTATGGTCATCGAGGTGGAATCAGTAGCTCGTCAAATATTAAGAAACGAACAAAATATGTTTTTCCACTTTTGGAGGGATTTTTATTGAATTTTCTTTTAGGATAGAAACCGCCTCCATCCATTGGATATTACAATTTGGGATACATTGTAATGGAAATGGTTGTTAAAATTTAAAGCAAATAATACTATGTAAATTTAGAGAATGAGTACGAGTATTCAGCTTTTAATGTCGCCCTACTTTGGCCGCCGTTTTCTAACTATTTTCTCCAGCAACCCCTACCTTTTTAAATTCCACGTAATATCTCGACTTATATGTAAGTTCAAGAAAAAAAAAAGCTTTAATTTGATAGCAATAACTTCTCGTTTATATTCCAAAATTGATGATGGCATTATTCCACCAGGCTGAGACACAAACAATCTGCTCCACAACAGTGACACAAGGTCTGTGCCAAAAAATGTCAGCTCAAGCATCGTTTGATTGCTTTATCAGACAGCGATTTAGTCCCAGGCGAGGAAATCAAACACCTCCATTTTCACGCGCGTGCGTGAACATCCAATTTAGAAACCATTACCGCTCCAACCGTTCCATGTTGACACCTCCTTAACCCATTACCCTGCAGGGCTAACGGGTTGGCAAAATTATGGTTCACCGTCATATCATTTCATCCTTTTTCTAAAAAAATGTTTGTGCACACATTGACAAAGTTTAGACGGGCAACAACGTGAGCGGAATCCATAGTACCCTCTGAAAGAGACAGGTTTCGATTTCCTTTTCATAGATCCAGAGAATAATTTGCGAACTTTAACGGTAGAAGGTCACTCAACCGTATGTGCCCTACTCTCGAGACTCACAAAGGTCCTACATTTAGTCTCTACTATACTCACCTGTTTGGGTTAATGCAAAATATAGACGTGTGAGTTGGGACAATATGTGAATGCCCTTTATTGGGTCTTTATTGCGTGTGGGCGTGGGTGTGGTAAAACAAACGACGATTGGGGATGGAACCGAAATGGTCACTTCCGCCTAGACGTTCTGGGATGTGAGCCGCTTTCCCTCTAGAGAGCAAACATTTCTTCGATAGGAGTTTCAATATTGTGTGGGCTGCGACCTTAGCAACAACTGCGTTCCCCTCTATGGCGTTTCCAGAACAAACATGGCGGCGTTTCCGGTGGACTGACTGACGTAATTGATTTGAAAAGAGAAAAAGAGGGGAGGAAAGGAGGAAAGGAGGAAAGAGAGGTGGACTTGAAGAGAGTGCACTTAAGGCGCACGGTGTCAACAGTGTCCTTGGTGAATAGAACTATAACAACCCCAAAGCCGTAATTTTGTCATAGTCTGTGTGAAGTTGAAGTCTTTTGAAGAGAAGCTTTAGTTCGCAAACAGATGTTTGGTGTACTTGCACTGTTTCTGTTGATTTTATTGTTAGCTTTGACGTTGTTGTTGTTGTTGTTGTTGTTGTTGCTGTTGTTGTTGTTGTTGCTGTTGTTGTTGTTGTTGTTGTTGTTGTAGCTAATGTTGTCATTTATTTTATTGTTGCCGTTATCGCTGCTAATGTTGTTATTGAAGGAGTTTTACTACTGATATTCTTACCGTTGTTTTTAATTCATGTTTTTGTTGCAAATTGTCAATTTCATTGCTTGTATGCTTTTCTGTTGTTTTTCATTGTTTAATTTGATGTACTGTGGTTGCTGTTGCGTTTGTTGTTATACTGATGCTCACGATGTTGTTATTTTTGGTTCTGTTGTTTCGGTGTCTTAAGCTTTATGACTGTTTGCTCTTTCGTCCATCCGTAAACTATCTCACACATAGGGCAATCAACTGTTTCGGACATTATTCTGTATCTAAGAAGATTAAAAGCCGTTCAAAAGTCAATAACCTTTAGATGAGGGGAAAAAAAGATGTTTGTTGAGTTATCAATTTTCATGAATCGTTCTGTATGTTGCTTTCACAACGAATGTTTAAAAAAAAAAAAAATCTAACTGCAATTGGCGTTATTCATGTTAGTGAGGATGATAAAGATGATGATGGTAATGATCTGGCAAATAAAAGTGATTACTGCAACAGCAATGTCAACAACAACAATAACAAAAGCAACAACAACAATAACAACAACAGTAACAATAACAACAGTAACAATAACAACAGTAACAATAACAACAGTAACAATAACAACAGTAACAACAACAACAACAACAGTAACAACAATAACAGTAACAACAACAACTGCAACACCAGCAACCGTAACAACAACCACAATTGTGAAAACAACAACAACTCCCTTCCTCTCCCCAGCGAATCCACACAGGCGACAAACCGTTCAAGTGCGAGGTGTGTGGCCGAGCGTTTCGACAGCCGGGGAACCTGACACGTCACAGACTCACACACACAACACACAAACCTTACGTGTGTCATGTGTGCAATAAGGCTTTCAACAGGTGAGTCAGTATGAAACAATAAATAGTTAAATAAACAAATATATAAATAAACACATAAAAATGAATAAATACACCCCCAAAAAAATTTAAAAAATAAATAAATAGGTCAACAAATAAAAAGAAAAAAATACATTTCAAAATAATTAATAAATACAACAAAAGGTGCAAAAATTGTAATCTAACTCTCATTGCAATATTATAAGGTCATCTTAAGAGACGGGTGCTCCAAATTTAAGGCCTACTCTGATATTACCAAGCCAATGAATTTTATGTTAAATGCTTTTCCCAAGGAAACAACATCAGAGAGAGAGAGAGAGAGAGAGAGAGAGAGAGAGAGAGAGAGA
>NW_004797703.1:78949-91598 GCF_000002075.1 Aplysia californica
ACAGAGAGAGAGAGAGAGAGAGAGAGAGAGAGAGAGAGAGAGTGAGAGAGAAAGTGGGAGAGGGAGATTGAAATAAATTCTCTCAATCCCTGAAAATAGTTTAATATGGTTCCTTCTTTTTATCCCTTGCACTTGACTTTTTTTTTCGCACAGAGCCTCCAACCTCAACACCCACATTAGGACCCACGGCACTTTCCGACAGTACGCATGCGCAGTGGGTTCCAAAAGTCTCCACCACAAGCTGGACACTGGCGGTCATCCTCTGTACCCCCACGTAGGCAGGTAAGACAAACTAAACATTTTGCCACTTCAAGGGTTGGAATGGTGA
Organism: Aplysia californica; assembly: GCF_000002075.1. Lineage (NCBI taxonomy): Eukaryota > Metazoa > Mollusca > Gastropoda > Aplysiida > Aplysiidae > Aplysia > Aplysia californica. Next base: position 79,278 of record NW_004797703.1, read on the forward strand.
AAGAGTGTAGGTTTAAAGCTCCTATCAACGCTATTAGATTGTTTAAGAGACTTGGACCTCCAAGATTAACGTCCATCTCCGAAAGGACAGAGCCAAATAGGAAATTCTTGCAAAGTGCCTTTCCCAAGGTCACAACGTCAGACCGAGCAGGGGCTCTAACCCCCGAACCTGCAATCTCACTATTACGGGTCTGGTAGCTTGTCCACTAGGCCACCGACGCCACTTTAAGAGTTGTTGAAATTTCTTGGTAAATCCGTCATCATTTTTGTGGTGTCGGTAGTCTAGTGCTTAGGCTACAGGACTCTTTATTGCAAGGTTGCAGGTTCGGGGGTGGGAGCGTCAGGCCCGATTTTGTGTCTTTGGGAAAGGCTCATTACACGAATTTTCCCGACTTCACCCAGGTGGGAATGGGTACCCAGCCGTAGACAGGGAAAGAACTTGTCAGTATACTAGTATTTTAGCGCCTATAAAATGGTAGTCTGCCCTGTATGCTTCCTAAGAAGTCGATATAAAAACTCATAGATGATGATATTTAGCAGGAATTGTGGTAAACAAAAGCTATTTTCACTTATTACACCCTTATCTAGAATAAAGTTACAATCACATTGTTTTACATTTTTATTTAAATTATGTGAGGCATTGTGGTGAAATAAGGCATTCTTTAAAGTAATGAAATCAAAGAAACGCATTTTTCTGGATGTTGGGGGCAATTTTTAAAATAAATTTCTGGGGTTTTTTTTGTTGCTCTTCACCTTTTATATACATAACACAATTCTGTGTGTATTTGATTTAAAATGTTTGCTGCACAAAAATGTAAATGTTCTGTTCCATTGGTTTTTCATGATATAGAAATTACCAAACTTTGACGAAAATCAAAATATGGGCGCCATTTTCTGCCACCCTCGTCCATCGCAAATATCTCGATTTCTATTTGAAAGATAGATGGATAAATTTTCATAAGTTGGAGAGGGCTTAAAATGTTACCAATAACTCTAAGTGCCCAAAAATTGACGAGCACTTGAATCCACCGAGTCGTGACATTGTATATAAATCATGGGCCCTCAATACAGAACCTCATTTCTAGTCGGGTCTTATGTGGATCACCCTCACAACATACGAAAAAGGTTACTTTTGTTTATTTTAAGAATTGAATGCAAGCATTTACTTTTCAGCACCAAAATTCATTGAGAGAAGCAAACATAATTAATACCACCGTAAAAAAAACCCTAACAAATATTACAATTAAAGTCATTAAGTCCAAATTATTGACAAATTGTGTTTTGTTTATGAAGCCGTGTCAATAATTAACTCCCAAATCATAGAAACTACCAAACCTAGAATCACGAATTTCTATTCGGGGACGGAGTGTTGAACTGGCATACAGGTTTAGACACAATCCTCTGACATCAAATGTACCAGATTAGTTTCTACTTTGACAACCGTTACAGGTATTTTTTCCAAACAGTTTTTTTTCAAAACTAGTTGCACTATTTTTCCTGCACCCCCCCCCCCCCCCCCCACCATTTCTGCCGTTATCATTGCGGGTGGTTGGAAAGTACCATAGGCAGGTCCTGTTTCCTCTCTTTCTTTCCCCGCTGTTGATTCTGCCTGTCTATCTGTTTTGCCCTTTCCCTGCACTAAGTGACCAATGTTATCGTTTCTATGTGCTTTCCTTTACTCAAACTAACTCAATCAACCCAAATCCCAATTCCTCCAGCTATATTACTTAAGATAATTCCCTTAGAAATTGATGTAAATAAAAAAACGAATGCAACAAAACTAAAATATATTTAACTGTAACCATGGATAATATATTTTTTTGTTTCTATCTCCCTTACAGGCGAGGTTCACTGCCGCTCTGAGATGGTCATTCTCTCTGGTTACTTCGTCAAGTTTCAGATGAAAATACGAAAGAGAAGATGGAAAGAGAAAGAAAGAAAGAAAGAGAGAGAGAGAGAGAGAGAGAGAGAGAGAGAGAGAGAGAGAGAGAGAGAGAGAGAGAGAGAGAGAGGGGGGGGAAAAGAGAGACAGCCAGACAGACAGACAGACAAACAAATAGACAGACAGAGATAAACAAAGACACGAAGAGAAACTGAGACAGACGAAGGCAATGAGGGAGAGAGGGAGTAAGAAAGAAAGAAAAACACATATACACTCATGACCACCCACCCCTTTCATACAGCGAGTTAGAGGTAGCTAGATAGAGAGAGAAGGAGAAAGAGTGAGTGAGAGAGAGAGGGGGAGGGAGGGAGAGAGAGAGAGGGAGAGAGAGAGAGAGAGAGAGAGAGAGAGAGAGAGAGAGAGAGAGAGAGAGAGAGAGAGAGAGAGAGAGATGGCCAGAGAACTTGTGGAAGAGAAATAAAAAATTAAGATTAATGTTCTTACTCATATTTTCTTCTTTTCGTCAGAGATACATATGTTTAGTGCAATGTCTCCTTTACGTTTATCTGTGAAAATGACAGTACTTAAATGTTATTATTATATCTTCTTTCTTGCTATCCCACGCCCTATTCTTACGCCTTAACTATTTTACTGTTACTTCCCTTTTTTAAAAATACAACACCACAGTGGAGCGGTTAGTGCGCTCGTCTCGGAAGCGGAAAGTCCGGGTTCGAGCCTCGGTTCGGACCCGGATTTTTTCGCCCCCCCCCCCTCCTGCCCACCCAGCCCTAATGAGTACCTGACTTCGAGTTGGGAGAGTAAAGACGGCGTGGAAAGGAACTGGCCACCCTACCACAATATGCCGAAGGCCCAGGAAGTTGTCTCACAAACTAGGCAATCCCCAATGTCTGGATCGGATGCGGGAACAACTTTATTTTACTTTACTATGCATCACCCGTTCCATCATCATTACACATGTGTTATACTATAGCTTTCCTCAACTCTGCCAGAGTAATTGTTGTTACAGTTGTTGATTATGTTTCCCTAGAAGGAATACGGTGTTATTAGCTTTAGGTCAATGTTTCTGTATCTTTTTATCATTTATTGTTTTGTTGCCGTTTTTCTCAATTTTGACTTGCAATAAAGATTATGTGGACGAAATAACACTTTGAGTTTATCCATGTTTGCAAGATCGGTACCTTTTAATATGATTAAGCTACAAGAAAGGTGGGACTTTCGACTAGGTTTTTAAAATTTTTTGGTGCCCACTTTCGATAGGACAGAGCCAATAAGGTGGACATAAATAATCCTTCCAAAGCTATTCAACTTCAAAAACGTCCAGTGCGTAATCCGCACCCGTGTAGTCCGCACCACTGTACAGCTAGCTCACGTGTCGACTGAACCATGGGTTCTTTCTTTTGCTTTCTAATACTTCAATTTAGCTATGGTAAAATGTGTATACACGGTTATTCAGTCTCGCAACCAGAAGAAGTTGTAACGATGTGTTCTTGTTTAAGTTTGTCCGAACTACATAATGTGCAAGACAGAACGCACGTTTTAAAAAATAGAGTTGGCAAGTGGGATTGGGTTGGGGGGGGGGGGAGAGGGGGGGGGGGGGGGGTTGTTCCCCGCAGAATCTCTTTATTCAAGACAACCATTGATGAAATGTATTTACAGTGGCCCCAACTATCCTTATCTGGGTGCTGTATTAGCCAAATGCCGTTTTATTATTGTGTATAGGAAGCAGATTGAATTTGAGATTCTAGATTTCTGTACAAATCATTGTATTATTTGAAAGAGACGTACCAATATTTTATGCGCATCACCATCACCTTCTTCTGTAGATTGAAAAAAAAACCCAGTGAGCATCCTTTAAAACAAAACAAATTGATTTATTTTAATCTAGCCCAATTTTGGTCAGCAGCCTTATATCTTGATCAATATAGCAAATAGGAGGAGCCATTTCTTATTTCTTATCTCATGAAAATGACGCAGCGCGAATTGAAAACTGATTTTTCATTAAGAAGGTGAGTCTTGTACACGATGATATGTTAGACTGTATGGCAAATGATAGCCACACTAAATTCCTATTGTTGTTGACAATGCAGTCTAACTAGCGACCTAAAACGTGATGTGTGAGCATGGAAAAGAGACTGACCTAAATGTTCAGTTTAGTTCTAGTTGAGTTTTTACGGCGCTACAGAATTAAGGATCATGTACCCGAAAATAAAGACAAAAAACAAAGCAAGAAACAAAAACAAACAAACATACAAACACGCAAAACAAAACAAAAAACCCAAATAAACAAACAAACAAACAAAAAGAAAAGACAACCCCCCCCCCTCCGAAAAATGATAAATATTTGTGGCTGAGCTTTTCTGATTGCACTCAAAACATTGTAGGTAGATTCCCGCATGGTTTTGATGTGGAATCGTGATGAAATCTGGCGCTCATAAAAATAAATAATGAAATATGAGAAACCGACATTTCTTCACCCGTTGGGCAAATTCTATCTAATTTGGTTTATTTTTTTCTTTTGTTTTTTCTTTTTTCGAATGGGGGGTGGGGTCAAAACCTTTTATTGTCAATTAAAACACATGTCTGTGAGAAACATTCATCAAAGGCAGTTATACAATTTGCAATTTCCAAGGACCCTAAAGATTTTGAAATTACACAATTTTGGCTGTCATTTTCTCTTAGAACCAAGCAACCCCCACGTCTTTCAAGTGCAACAAATTATTTCCACTTTTTCGTCGTTATAAATGCGTACTTTTTCATCAAAAGCAAGTCAACAGAACAGGTTTTAAATATATACCAATTATTTCATAACATGCCAAAAGACCAAATTGACGGGCACCTGATTTCACCATGTCGAGACACTTAAAATATTATTAGTTTAATCAATTCCCTGCTTCTTTCTTGTGGTTTGTAGTATCTATACCACCACACCATTTTGAGCTTGACGGACGTTTTAATTTGTTTGTGTGTGGGTCGAGGGGGGGGGGTAAGGAGGAGTTGTGTAGGTCTAAGACCTCATACATTGTAGTGGTATACATTGTGTCGATGGAAGCGTATAACACGTTTTAATAAGACATAATTAAAAACGGCAATGATTACAACAACACGTACCTTAAAGAAGCAACCAACAAAAAAAGATGCTATATAAGCAAACGCATGTTTAATTAAATTGCAATCATAATAACAAATTAAATATAGATAAATCATATTATTCTTTTAATACACATAATATTATCATCATTGACTTGTTTCTGAAAATGATTGGCGACAGACAATGCTGGTGATCATTAATAAATTATGTACATTTGCGTCATGAGTAGAAAAAGCCCCTAACCAAACTATGTTTAGATAGGTTGGGTGGGCCTTTTGGCCAGGTACTCCTTAACCCCTGGAACCTGAGAAGTCCTCTCTCTGTGGGCCTTGAGTTCCGGATACTTGTCTAAAAGACCTGGTACGTTCTGTATCAAGGTCGTTGTGGACTCCAGAATGACCAGATCTGCCAAGGACACCTGTGGAGAGCAGAAAGGTCACGTGAAAAAAACTACGCGTTATTTGTCAAAGAATTTGGGATTGGAACAGTATAGAAGATTTTACAGAGGGCTGAGTGGTCAAACAGGTATGATTTGTGCCTGTCAACCCGGAAGTCTTGACTTCGATCCTGTCTGAGTTAGACTTTGTCTCATGTTTTCTGTTTCATGTTTTCTACACGACGAACATCTCTTGATGCTAGAGCAGGCAGGATCAAGCACACATTCTTCTAAAAAAGGACGGGCAATTTATGGCTCATTCCCACGTTAAAGATTCTCTCTCGGTTCTTATATTTTTAGATAGTTGGCGCTTTTGGACCAGAGTCGGGACACAATTGAAAAATAATCCCTGCAGAAAAATTGAAATAAAGAAAGTCAGAACCAACGAGCACCCCCGAAGAAAGCGAGTGACCACCTGTCAGGCAACGATGATTCTAATTTGGATGTAGATCAAACGGCCATGAACGGAAAATCAAAAACACTGTGAGATGAAGATCTTACTGCCAGTCTCTACCTGCTGAGCTCCAGCAGGGGTATGCAGAAAGGAAAATACCTATAGTTCTGCCTGCAGTTGTGATTCAGTAGCTTGTGTATATGATATTAAATATGGATGCTCGAGGTTTGGAGTTCTGATTCTTGTTTTATTCTAATATCGATGCTTTGACAAGATAAACCAAACTACCGCTTCAAAATAACTTACAGTGTGCAAATTAGGGGTTTAAGCTTAGGAAATAGAAGTTAAATGTAATAGAAACGATTTATTAGTGTTGTGGATTTAATATCATTTTGAAGAAATACAGTAAATTGATACATAAATAGATTTTTAACATTCGCTCCAGCCTTCAGGAAAATTTCAAGACCCATGAATAATTAAATCTCTCCATGTAAGTTCAATGAGTAAGTTTTAAAAGTGCATGTGCTTTTACGCCTTCTTAAGCAAAACGTTGATCATTCGTTTAAGGAGAGGGCTTCAACCTTGCCTGTCTGGTCCATCCTGGGCTTAGAGGGATGCAACATCCCATAGAGGTCAGTTTTTGCTTGCTTGTGATAATTTTGCACGAGCAGTTGAAACTACTCTTACAACCACTTCTCCGTGACGAGCACCTGTACAAATGACCACCCCTCTCGCCTTAAACACATACACACACACACACACACACTCACAAACACACACACACACACACACACACACACACACACACACACACACATACACACACGCACTTTTTGCTCTTTTTTTCATTTTACAATATAAGGTTTGGTTGCATTGTTTGTATTTTTTGTTTATTTAAAATAATAAATGGACAGTTTACCTTTTTGCCCACGACGAACACATTTCCATTGTCTTTCAAGATTTTTGTGAAGTATCCAAGATATCTGGGATAGGTCTCCTCTTTCAGGACCTTTGCTTTCTCAGCCTGAAACCAAGGGCAAAACAATTCGTTAAAATAACACTAAAACTAAAAGTCATAATGCGCAACATTGTTTCTAAGTCACTTAATTTCAATTGTAGAGAAACTTTAGCCTTGGACCTTAGTGGGAAACTGATGCGATATTGTATAGGCTGCTTGATCTATGTAACATTGTAAAGTGCTTATTTTGTTATTCATAACATAAGATAAGATAAGATAAGGTAGGATAAGACAATACTTTATTGTCATAGAGAGAAGTTGTTCTTGGCTGTAGTGGGCCATACAAACACATGCAGGTATGCATACAATTTTTTATTTTAAAATTATTTTTTTTAGTAAGAGTCCAAAAAGCCAATCAACAAGCACTAAGATATTCAATAATTAGACGCTACCTTACCTTCACTTTTTCGTCTTTCTCGTTGAAGTGTGCGGCTTCATTCCTAAACAAATCCTCTCTCAGTTGTTGGACCTCGTCGATCACGAGTTCTTCCAGAGGTGAAGACCCGTACAAACCTGAAGTTAAGAGGCACCTAATAGTTATACATTATTCATAAAAGGAATGTAAACACACTTAAAACACAAAGTAGACGAAAATATACAGACGTGTCAAGTTCAAAACGTCCTTGGTCTTTGAAATCCATAGAATTGGAGAACAAAATACGCATGCGCACACATACACACACACACACACACACACACACACACACACACACACACACACACACACACACATATCTTTGGTGATGATGATGATGATGATGATGATGATGATGATGATGATGATGATGATGATGATGATGATGATGATGATGATGATGCTGATGATGATGAGGATGATGATAATGGTGATGATAATGGTGATGGTGGTGGTGGTGACAACACTTACCATATTGCTTCGCCAAATAGGACGCAATGGCCAGGCTCTGCCCATACTGCTTTCCGCCTATGTCAAGGACTGGGACTGTTCCAAATGGCGTGGCTGTGTGAGAAAGAAAACAATGACTCACAGTTTGCCACTAAAATAATAATAATAATAAATAAATAATTAAAATATACAATTAATTGGCCCAGCGCAATTCCTGCTCTACAGAAAGATCTGTGGGCTTTATAATAATACCATTATTAGATTTACCTCAGCAGACGGATTGCATTCTGAAAAAAATCTCAACTTGCTTGGAATATTAAATCAAGACAGCCATACTCTCCAGAGAGATACATCATTCGCTGTTTTAAAAAAAATTGTTTTTTATTTGGAAGAGGTTGTTTGTTTGTTTTATTTGTTTGTCTGTTGTAAGATTCACATAAAGTAGACTTGTTTCCATTAGAATCGAACTAAATACTATCTAACAGATACGTTTTTAAAAATTAAGCAACCTAATTAATTTTACCAAAAATAAGACAACATTTTTTAGATTGTAAAAAGCTCTCCCATTCAAACCCCCCCCCCCCTTTTAATTTCCAGATGCATCATCATCATCATCATTGACTTTCTCAACTGGATCAGGGTGCAGGCCACGAACAGACACTTTCCACTTCTCCCTATCCTACGCTAGCCTCTTGATGGTATTTCATGCCTTCCCATTTTTCTACACATAAATTTCGGTGACTTTTATCCATGTTCCACAGGGTCTTTCCCTTGAACTTTTACCCTGTGTACTCCAATGCAACCTTTTCCTCATTATGCAGCTGCTTGACTTCCTCTTTCAAGGTGCAATGACACGTAAACCCACAATATTAAACAGGCCACCTAAACATTGACTTGAAAACAAGTGGGCTATCCTGAAAAATGCTGTTTTGAAAAAATCGAAGGTAAAGTTTTTGCCCCTTTGTTCTGTTCCTTTAAAAGACAAGGAAAGTTTTCTCTATAACCAAACACATATAAACACCAATGAAACCAAACTTCTCCTATAGATAGGGCAATACCCAATTTTGGTACATGGGTCAAGATTTTGGGAAAGCCCCGAAATCTGGGTTAGCCCACTATTCCTTAAAAGCGACTATAAATGTCTGGTTTCACGCCTCACTACCTCAAATCAGAACTCACTTGGCTTGGTCTTTTTCTGCCACTCCTCTCCTCCAGCCACACGCACGTCCTCCCAGGGTTTCCCTCCGGCTGCCAGGACAAGGCGGGAGATCTCTCCTCTAGCACGAGCGTCGAAGAAGTACAGCTTCGTCTGTCCGGCCATCGTTTTCCTTGTGGTTTACAGTGTTTTCTAGTGAAGATAAGAATGAGGAGACAGGAATAAGTAATTTTTAAAAAAATAGTAAAAACAAAAGAATGATAAGACAAAGAATACGTGATTGTCTTCCGACTATGATCACAACACACTGGAACTTAACACCGCATGTGCAGGAATTTCAAAATCAAACTTTGTAGAATTGCTAAAATGTCAGTGTGGGGAAGCAGATCAAACGATGGAACACATCTGCCAATAGTTTTTTTTTCGTCTGATTTGTCTATGATGTTTGAAAAGTACAGCAACTTATAAAGTTAATCTTTTCGACTCAAGGGCACTCTCCGAATGAAGACTTTGTAAACACGAGTTTAAAGCAGTCAGGCAGTACGGGACACCTAGAGCCATAAGGCACTAAATGTGGTCAACCTCATTAACACTATAGCAGAAGCTGTGTGGGCCAAGGAAAGGAACTATGCAGGACGGCCCAGCTTATGGTAAATAATAGTCTTAAAGCATGGTGAAAAGAAGAAGAAGAAGAAGAAGAAGAAGAAGAAGAAGAAGAAGAAGAAGAAGAAGAAGAAGAAGAAGAAGAAGAAGAAGAAGAAGAAGAAGAAGAAGAAGAAGAAGAAGAAGAAAAAGAAGAAGAAGAAGAAGAAATGTACATGCATTACACAGACAGAACAACACCATTAGCATACTTTGTGATTAGGAAAGCCATTTCTTATAAACGTACACACACACACACACACACACACACACACACACACACACACACACACACACACACACTCACACACACACTCACACATACACACATACACACACAACACGCATTCACACACACAAACACACACACACACACACACAAACACACACACACTGATTCACACAAATACAGATAAAGATGCACTCAGATATACATACATTAAATAATAATTGTTATTATACATTATAAAGGAATATATCAAAGCTGCAGGTACACGATATATGATATATAATATGTAATATAATATATATTACGGCGCTCACAACTGCATAAGGTCATATGAGCGCCAAGGGGTGAATATCAATAGAGAAGTCCAAAACGAGACTTAGGCATTTTCTGCTTATCTCTCTTGCCTCAACAGCCCAAAATCTGCTTCGACTATCAAGGCACACCTCGAGGCAGTTCACAAGAGAGTGACAAACTTACAAAAGTAGAAGAAAAATGACAACATTAAGGATGAGGAAAAAAAGCAGCAGTTCCTTCTATGTTGTTCCGACACAGTAAGAGCATGACTTTGATAAATTAGACTATTTTCAATTCTGCTGTACATAAGAACACGTTAATATCCCCCCTTTGGGAATGGCCAAAAGACAACTTAAGTCAGCAGCACTGTTCGAGTTTGGGGTAGGGCGTTTTATATATATATATATATATATATATATATATATATAAATATATATATATATATATATATATATAAAGATATATATATATATCTATATATATATCTATATATATATATATAAAGATATAAAGAGAGAGATATAAATAGTAGATAGTTAAATAGATAGAGAGATAGAACTTACTCAGACTCATTCTCTCTCTCTCTCTCTCTCTCTCTCTCTCTCTCTCTCTCTCTCTCTCTCTCTCTCTCACACACACACACACACACACACACACACACACACACATTATGTATTATTTAAACATATATATATATATATATATATATATATATATATATATATATATATATATGTGTGTGTGTGTGTGTGTGTGTGTGTGTGTGTGTGTGTGTGTGTGTGTGTGTATAAATACACTGTACTCACCAAGTTTTATATGAAAAATCAGAATCCAAATTATTCGTCTCGATCTTTACGTTGTGTCTCTTCCGCTGGACACTTTCCTCTTTTTTGAACTTCCTGCAGAATGCAAAGTGAACACCCACTGATGTTACAGGCTTCTTTTATAGCGCCAGACAAGCCTCGTGAGGAAGCGTTAACTTGCCGCCTCACCGTGACGCCTGGCATTTCTCCCGACCTTTATCCCGATAAAAAGAAGCAATGTGGGCTGAAGTCCGGAGAACTTGTGAGCACTTAAACGAAATGCAGGCCAACGACCCTTCCCTGTCGTTCTCGTTGCATGTTACAAAAAGTTAGTTCTATCAGTGTTTCTGCAGCATCATCCTCTACGAACACCCCCCCCCCCCCGCTCCCGATGATGTTAATGATGTTAAAGGTCCCCGCCACCCATTCCCCCTAACGGTTTATGACAAATTTACTCTTTTATTTATTAATTCATTATTTCATGTATACATTCTATTTGTTCATTACTTTATATTACCAAAGGTGTGTTACAAGCATATGATTTATTCGTTTTGTAAGCATTGTGGGGCAGAGAGGGGAGCTATTGAAAAGTGCTACACTAATCTTGTTTATTTGAGGAAACTCAAATTCAAACTGGTTAACTCTTTCGAAACCCCGAGCGTTAGCTGACAAGATGCATTAAAAAGAAATGTTTTAAAAAAGAAAAGAAAAAAAAATCACAGAAAGTGGCCGAAATGCATATTATTATTATTGTCAGTAGCTTTGGCCAATATTTCAGAGATCTGTTCTGTTGAGTATAATATGTCATGACATTTGGCTCACCCTGACTAGAATTGAGGAGGAGGAGCTTAGGAAAATCTTCAGGATTACATGCTGGCCACGGAAAATTTCAGCGCATAGCAAAGGACCAGTGAATCAACTATAAGTGGACTAAGGAAAAATGTGTATCTTTCAAAAGAGCGCATTTAAATCTGCTTGCTTTTCGAACATGGATAAACATTAAATGAGGGAGTTTAAAAAAAGGGGGGAAGGGTGGGGTGGAGGTGAAGTAGGGGGGTGGGGGCGCTGTAGGAATAGGAACTGTTCTGGAAAAATTACTGCTAAAACTAGACCTGCAAAAAGCTTTAGAATATTCTCAGACAATAGTGGGGGAAAAGAGGAAAAAGTGGGCCTAGGAAAAAAACCAAATGTCAGAAAGAAATGCGAGCGCGAGAAAAGAAGTGTATGCAGGAAAAAAAGGGGCCTGGGTAATTAAAAAAAAAATAACAACATAGAAGTGGAAACCGGAAAAAAGTGGGCCTTGGAAATAAAGAACATTAAAGTGTGCGCAGGAAAAAAAGTGGGCGTTCAGGGGTAATACGAGGGAGAAATGTGCAATTCGGTGTAAATACATTTGTGATCTAAAACAACTGTTACTTAAAAGTTGTTTTAGATCACAAATGTATTTACACCGAATTTGAATATTTTAACTTTTTAGCATTTTAAAGTAAATTA
>NW_004797703.1:92356-95667 GCF_000002075.1 Aplysia californica
TAGATAGGTAGATAGAGAGAGCGCGCGCGAGATAGACAGACAGGCAGACAGACAGACAGACACACACACACACAGACAGAGACTGACAGAGAGAGAGAGAGAGAGAGAAAGAGAGACAGGGAGTGAAAAAGAGAGAGAGAGAGACAAAGAAAAAAAGAGAGAGAGAGAGAGAGAGAGAGAGAGAGAGAGAGAGAAAGAGAGAGAGAGAGAGAGAATGGGGGAGCAGAGGAAGTGTACTAGAAACATTTTCTGCTGTTGCACACGATCAAAATCAAATATCTGCTCATGACCACAGCCACACCAACATTTAATAATGAATGTGTTATATTTTCCGCGGACGTTTCTCGTTTAAAGGATTATTTAGAAAATTAGCCATCTGGGGTATATTTTTAACATAATATAAATTAGAAATGATGTGAAGATACTTTGTGCATTTTTCGGGTTACACGGTTTGCCTTCTATACAAGCAGCATTTGGATTATCTGATGTGATCATTAAGTGGACGTGTTGGCCCTCTTTTCAAGGACGGGTTGTTAACCTAACCTGCTCAAAAGAAGACTAAAGTATGAGAAGCTCATTGTGACATGCATAATATTATAACAATTCTGTCTATGGCTCTTCAATTAAGCTGACAAAGCATTGATCGGTGGTTTACGGTCATAACAAAATTTGCTAAGCCTCAGCAAATCCGTGTTTTATAATTATTATAATTAATCCAACAGTTTGTACTAGGTGTCTTAAAAAGAGGACTCCTATAAACGGTAATAACTTATCTAGGAACCAGTTGAAATAAAACTTCGCAGAGACAATTAATTTCAACCATGAGGACCACACATTTGCCAGTGTGATAAAGATCACCCAATTTCTTCTAAAAATGTCAAATTTTAAACATTTCAACCAATCCTGGTTGAAACGTAAAACTTTGCAACTTCTAAAAAATCCACCATATTGTTCTATTTTAAATAGTTACCTTTTTGTGCATTGAAGAACACATTAATACACAATTTATATTTTGCTTAGTAAACTCAAGTAAGGTGTCTGCTATTTAAATTCCCAGATGTAGGCAATTTCTTTCCATACACGTTCAAATATGCCACTGGAACATTTTGTAGCCCTGTGGCATGTTTCTGGATCGATTCTTAGGACATCCTCTTCAACATTGAGTTTTAACTGTTTGATTGTTTGTGGGTTATTTCCTACACGCTGTCTGTCTAACATCCCTAAAGGTAATAATTGAAGGGGCTCAAGTGTGTGTGTGTGTGTGGGGGGGGGTATGGTAACCATTTATTTGTAAAATTTCAGCTTGTAAAGCATCCCCCAAACCTTTCTTGCAACTATATCAGCGCCACTCTTGATGTATCGTCTGTGGTCCAATCCCACGGAAATCAGATCTGTACAACAAAACATATTATTCTCCCCAACCTTTTTACAAAACTTTCTAGGCACTTTTACTTATAGAAATCTATCTGAGGTGACTGTTGTGGTTTTACTGTTCCTGTCTTGAAACTATCGCGCCACTTTAGTTGAAGGCTTATAAGAAGTAAAATGTTGCGTTTTACCTAACTTTGGTTGAAATTTTTAAACATAATATTTCTCGAACACATTGACTGATTTTCTTCATAGTTGTAATACAAACTTGTTGTCCTCACGTTGAATTTTATTGTTTGAATTTTTGTTGAAATTAGTGTAGAGATGACCCAGTTATCTCCTTTCAGGGGGCACTCTTTTCTTTTCATACACACTGTATATTGCACTGATAATTCAAATCAACTAATTTGATTGTTTATTTTGTTTGTTGTATGTGGCGTCGGTGGCCTAGTGGTTAGGCTCTCGGACTCGCATCCGTAAGGTCGTGGGTTTGAATCCTGTCAGGGACCCGACGTTGTGTCCTTGGGAAAGGCACTTCACACGAATTTTCCTCACTTCACCCAGGTGAGAATGGGTACCCAGCTATAGACAGTGAAAGATCGTGTCAGTTTGTTAGTGTTTGAGCGCTTAATCAGCTGCTTGCACTGTATGCTTCCCGGGAAGCTGAGAATGTTTCTGAGTGTTCTATGGTCTGCTGGGGTAATAATATAATATAGTGTAAAGCGCATAGAGCTTGCTGTCGAGCAGGGTTATGCGCTATACAAATGCTGTTTGTTTCTGTAGAGCAACTGACTTTCTTTGTATGAAACGTAAGCAGTAATACGTGTGTCTATTTCATTTAGTGACGTCCAAGAGAAGCCCCACAAACAAGGCGATGGGCATTGAAAACATTACCGCAGAAGAGATCCAACTATACGGCCATGTCGGAGAACTCTGGTTATGGAGGATATATAACCTGGCCTGGGCGACAAAATCAAACCAAAGCCTACAGAGGAATATCCCTTCTCAGCCGTGTGGATATAACGTTTGCCAAGATACTGGAAATGAGAATGAGACCAATTGTAGAGACTCAACTCAATGAATCCCAGTTTGTCTTCAGAAAAGGCAAGGGCTGTACTGACGCTTTTTTGCATTCGGACAGTTGTGTGAGACTGCCATTGGACATGACAAGACCTCAATATCATCTTCGTGGACCACGAAAAGGCGTTCGACAGGGTAAATAGATGTCAACTTTGGGAAGTCTTAGAGGTTTTAGTAGAGGTTTTACGGCACTGGCAACTGCATAAGGTCATATGAGCACCAAGGGATGGGTGTCAACAGAGAAGTCCTTACAGGGAATCAGACTTACTCTGCTCACCTCTCTAGCTTCAATAACAGCACAAAGTATGCTTCGACTGTCAAGGCACCCCGGATACAGCAGGTCATAAGAGTGTGACAAACATACAAAAGAAGTAGAGGAAAAGGACGATAGTAAGAATTAGAAAAGAAAAGGCCGCAGTTCTCTGTTGTAGTTCAGGCACAGTTATGAGCATGACATTGTTCGATCAGCCCATTTACAATTCTACTTTGTATTAGAACCAGAAATGTCCCCTCTTTGGGAATGGCCAAAAGATACTTCAGTCAGTGGCACCGCCACTTAGTTTTAGAGGAATATGGTGTAAAAGGACAATTGCTGGAGAACATCATGGCACTTTATAAAAACAACCTGTGTGCCGTAAGGTGAACAGAAGGACTATCAGACTGGTTCCCCATCAGGTCTGGGGTGAGACAAGGGTGTGTTCTCTCTCCGCTTCTCTTCATCGCTTACATAGATATGATCACGAAAGCAGCAAATGAAAACATCAATGAACTGACTGAACGAGCTTCTATTTGCTGATGAACAGAGTACATTAAATACAGATGAAGAGGAATCACAAAAACACACGACAAAATTAATTAATGGG
>NW_004797703.1:95767-98365 GCF_000002075.1 Aplysia californica
AGAAAAGGCCGCAGTTCTCTGTTGTAGTTCAGGCACAGTTATGAGCATGACATTGTTCGATCAGCCCATTTACAATTCTACTTTGTATTAGAACCAGAAATGTCCCCTCTTTGGGAATGGCCAAAAGATACTTCAGTCAGTGGCACCGCCACTTAGTTTTAGAGGAATATGGTGTAAAAGGACAATTGCTGGAGAACATCATGGCACTTTATAAAAACAACCTGTGTGCCGTAAGGTGAACAGAAGGACTATCAGACTGGTTCCCCATCAGGTCTGGGGTGAGACAAGGGTGTGTTCTCTCTTCGCTTCTCTTCATCGCTTACATGGATGAGATGACGAAAGCAACAAATGACAACATCAATGAACTGACTGAACGAGCTTCCCCTCGACATCCTAAGGATACCAGAGGAAGGAAAAGGTAAAGTAAAGTAAGAACTGAGGAGCGAAAGTGCTCACTTTGTTACAACTGGCATCTTTCTTCAGGGTTGTTTCGTCTGTGGAAAAGAGTAGTAGGCTTACACAGCTTATACCGTGAGTCGTGGAAAGATGGCGGCGGGGGCGAGTATAAGAGAAATAAGACGACAAGAAGGATATAAAATAGAGAAAATGTATATGAAGGTGAAGAGCAGGTAATGTGGGATAGAGAAGAAAAAAGAGGTACGGTTAGGAAAATAGGAGGGGAGTCGGAACACACGAAATCAAACACAGACACACACAAACACACACATACACACACACACACACACACACACACACACACACACACACACACACACACACACACACAAATACATACATACACACACCCAGAGAGAGAGAGAGAGAGAGAGAGAGAGAGAGAGAGAGAGAGAGAGAGAGAGAGAGAGAGAGAGAGAGAGAGAGAGAGAGAGAGAGAGAGAGAGAGAGAGAGAGAGAGAGAGAGAGAGAGGGAGGGGGGGGGGCATGCAGCGGATCCCACATTCCAGTACATAGCATTTTTCGTTCTTGTTCATGGGACAGAAAAGAAAGAACATCTGGATCAGTACTAACAATAGACCCCAGAAACTTTGTCAAGCAAATAATTGCATCAGATACTTTAATAGGCGTCTCAATTTAATTGTTTGACTCTGTTAACAACACGAGTCCGGACTCTTCGTACTAGATCTGGGCCCTACGGAATACGCAATGAAAGGCTTTGGGCAGGGTAAAAAAGGAGGGAGGGGGGGAGTTCAGTGAAAAGAAAATACTTTGGTCTAAAAAGTCTCGTTTTCTTTATACTATCGAATGAAATAAGGCACAATGTAAGGTCAGTGATTATAAAACATTATACAAATTGATTAACTTTTTAAATTGAAGTTAAAAATTCTCTCGACGACGTATTTCTCTGTCTCGTACATTTCAAACAATGAAGAGAGGGAGCCAAAAGCTCAAGGCGAAAATGCGTGACGTCACGACTCTGCGCGATGTCACTGTGGAAGGGTTCAGCTAGGTTTTCGCGGATTTGGTTGATAAAAGGGTAAAACTACACTAGCCAAGGTAAGACTTTTACGATAACCATTTAAAGTTTTCTGGAAGAACAAAGAATGGTTTACCAACAAGGGTAGTTTGAAAAAAATATGACGAGAAAATTTATCAAAAGTGGAAAAAACCGTTTTGAAGGTCATCCAAAGGTCTTTGAAGACATGTATGGGACTTGAATGACGGTCCCCTAAGTTAAACAAAAATATGGGCAGTTTGAACCCACTTCTCAACGAGACGTCATGTCCGAAAAAAACACTCAATGGGGCTTTCCGAAGCTAAATCACGCATTCACTGAGCCTATGTTAAGAGAGACGACAAAAAGTGGATACAGCACTAGTTATTTTTCTAAAGCTAATCAAAACACAATATAAAAGGTGCGGTGGCGGAGCGGTTAGTGCGCTCGTCTCGGAAGCCGAAAGTCCGGGTTCAAGCCTCGGTCGGAACATGGATTTTCTCTCCCCCCCCCCCCCTTTCCTGCTCACCCAGCAGTAATGGGTACCTGACTTCGAGTTGGGGAAGTAAAGGTGGCGTGGAAAGAAACTGGCCACCCTACCACAATAATTATGTCGAAGGCCCAGGAAGTTGTCTCACTGACAAGGCAATCCCTAATGTCCGGATCGGATGCGGGAACAACTTTACTTTTCTTTAATTAAGACAAATTAGAGCTCGATTACTTGTTCCAGTACGTGCAATCATACTTTACCACCCCCCCCCCCAAAAAAAAAAAAATCGTCCTATCCCATTACTCCCCCGTCCCCCTCCACTCTATCCGAAGATAGTATTTTTTAAAAGGGCTTCATCATGGTTCGCCAGTTTCATGATTTCATGCAGGCAAATGTCTTAATTTAAATTGTGATATCTGAGGCCTTTTCTTTGTTATTTTAGCATGCTTTTCTTCGTTTTCAAAAATTGCTTCTAGTTCTTGTTTTCGTTCTTCTAGTTTTCCTAGTTCTTGTTATTTTTCTTCCTCTTCTTCTTTTTTTCATCTTCTTATCATCCACCATTACCGTCCTCATCATTGATCTTACGGCCAATGGCAGTTGGGTCGCTGAAGCAGGTTCTATTTATTTATTATACTTATTTTTTTTTTTTCTACAT
>NW_004797703.1:100455-112084 GCF_000002075.1 Aplysia californica
TTGTGTATGTATTGTGTGGTCAAAGAGTTTATGAGTGTGTGTATGTGTGTGTGTCTATGTGTTTGTGTGTGTGTGTATAGATGTATGTGTGTGTATGTGTGTGTATATGTGTATGTATGTGTGTATTGTGTTGTCAATTAGTGTATACATGTCTTTGTGCCTGTGTGTGCAAGTATGTGTGTGTGTGTGTGTGTGTGTGTGTATGTGAGTGTGTGTGTGTGTGTGTGTGTGTGTGTGTCTGTGTCTGTGTGTGTGTGTATGTTTGTGTATATTGTGTTGTCAATGAGTATATGCGCATGTATGCGTTTGTTCGTGTGTGTGCGTGCGTGTGTTTGTGTGTATGTGTGTGTGTGTGTTAGTGTAGGTGTGTGTCAATGAGTGTATATGTGTGTTTTCACTCCAGCCTCACCATCCCAAACTGTGGCACTTTCGTGGCCTCTGTCACTCTCTGTCAGATAATTAACTCCAAAGACATGTGGAAAAAAGATTCATCAAGGTTTTTACATACAGTGTTGTTTTGACTGCTCTATTTTCCCTATCTTTTTTAAGATGTTGTAATAAGATAGTGTTCATTGCAGAGACAATAATATTCCCCATTTATTTTATAATATTCAATGCAACGACATGTCCACTCTACCAATGTTGATTCACTTCAATAAACGCGCGAGCACACTTTTAAGTTTCTCTGATCTCCCACAATTTTGCCAACTGATTTTTAAGGTTAATTTTGTGTATATATATTTCTGTCAACTCTATCGTAGATGATATGTCAGATGATGCCAGGTTCATTTAGCTTTAAATTAGCGTGCTGTCTGAGAGGGGGGGGGAGGGTGTGGTTAAACTGACGACTTTTGGTCAGTTTACGGTATCCGGACTTTTTACGTATTGCAAAACTCCAATCATTTGAAAATCTAAAAAGTGCTTACTCTTTGTGTTACAATCATCATCTTTGAGATTTTCTGTCCTAGAACTTTCATTATGCCTGCATGTATTATGTAACAGAATGTCGTTTTTTTTCTTCTCAAAACTTCAATTTTTTATGTTTTTTCTCAATTCCTTTTTTATTTTATTTTTCATTCCGATGAAATTTTCAGGGCTTGTTGTTCATACCCATCTTTATACAGGTGGAAAATAAAATCGATGCTTTCATCAGTGAGTTACGTGGATGAATAAGTAATCGAATTCAGAGGCATGATCAAAGAGGTATGTCAGTTATCCATCTCTATTTTTTTTCACAATATTCAAGATCCATCCAAAATACCCAGCTGTATAAAGTTTAGTAATTAGCATATCTATCAATGTACCAAATTTGAATGGCTGGTAAATAAAAAATCCTTTTTAATTTATGAAATCTATTTATTTTCAATACAGCAGCCGTTACCATGGCAACCATAGACTTAAACAAGAAAAATTAAAGTTACACTTTTGAGATGTTTTCCTGTTATACATCCATGCTATAAGGCTTTATCTGAAAGGCCATAGTTACTGAGATAGATTTATAACCCCCCCCCCCCCAACACGTTGGGTGAATACATGTTTTTTTGAAAGGCATTCTAGTATAATAAAAATCGAAAATCAAAGGTGTAGTTTTTAGAAAAATACGTTCTTCTTTTCATTTGCAATAGGTCTAATTTAAGGATTCCTTTGGGGCTCTCGTGGCCTAGAGGTTACGGTGTTCGCCTCTAATTCAATAGGTCCCAGGTTCGAAAATGTTCTTGTCTAAAATCGTTTCCTTTCACACCCTTTCCTTCTCTCTAACAATGTTCTGTTGTCTGCTTTCGTCTCCACTTTCTGCACCCACCCCCCTCACCTCCTTTGCCCCCTCCCTGGGCTCCTGACTCTTTCTGCAGCCTTTCTACTAAATCTCCTTGACACCTTCGTAATGCTGTCTTTCAGCTTCACCCCTGATCTACAGATCTACACCTAACCAACAACAAAAAACCATGTGTAGAAAATAATTGTTTAATTCCGATAGTAAAAGCAGCTGTTATATTCATGTAATAGGGTAAGAAAATATAAACGATTGGGAACGTCTGCTGTCAGCAGTCAGAATGTTTCTATCAATTCTTCGAGTATACAAGTAAGCATATTTTGTCAAAGTTTAACTGTTATAATAAGGTCTAGGTTATCACCTGGTTGTATCGTTACACCCCCTCCCCCCCTTTTTACTCCTCCTCCTCCAGCTGTCCTACTGTTTTAATTCTATTCAGTCCTAAAAGATTGCCTAAAAGCAAACCGATTGACTATTTCGGGTGAAAGTTACATGCAGGAACAAGGTATGGCAACACAAATTTGTGTTTTATTGACTTACTCTTAAAAATAGTATGAAACACTGAGAGCAATAATAACAGTGTTCATTAACCATGAATTCAAAATTTGCCTTTTATTCATAAATACACATAAATTTTCAAAAAGATCTGAGCGTATTGCATGATGCCAACGAAGACGAAGATATTGTGGCATTATAAATGACATTTATCTCTTAATGAGTGTCAGAGCTCTATTATTTAGCTGCAAATCCATAGAACCATAGCGAATAACCCCAGGGAAGGTGTTGAGTTTGTAAGTAAAAAAGAAAGTATAAAGATTATCAGATAATTTACCCTTTTAAAACAACTACCATAACGCAATGTTGTGTGTTAAGGTCTGTATTCATAGATGTAGAGCTGCACTGTACTAGTTGGTTTTTTTAGAGAAAAATATGAGGTTTTTCACAACGTAAGAAGAGCAGCATCAGTTTAATTCTTTTCTGTTTTTTCTTTTCTTGGTTTTTGTTTATTTCTTCTCTAACCTCTAAAACCATGCGATCTTAGCTCCCAGTCTACGAATACACTTTTCTGAGAGGCAACTATTATTAATCTTTTTTGACGTACATTGTATTACATTTTGCTAAGAGATGTAACTCTCGTATTTATTATTTATCCGGCGAACATATTGGGTGCTTTCCCCTTGGCGTTTAATCCCGTCACTTTAAAGATGGCGCCCGCCTCTGGGGGATTCTCCGGCCAGCCTTGCAGTCTCAATGTTGCAGATGTCGTCACGTAGAGTACGCTTAAGTCTTTGCCGCCAAAATTAGGGCACGTGACCCCCTTACAAGGTAGACTTACGCTCTGTAACTCTTTCCCTGTGAAGATAAGGGGTGCGGTTATTAAAGTTATAAAGCAGTTTGTTGTGTTGAGAGATTGTGCGGTTGTTAATAGATACAGGTGTCTGTAAATAAGTTACACCTTCTACATTATGTCTGTTTGTTTGTTTTGTAAAGTGTTTTACGTCGCTCGCAACTGCATAAGGTCATATGGGCGCGCGGGACACACCTTAATATTTTCCAGTTGGTAGGAAATTTTGAATTTTGCCCGGGTGGCGGCCGAAGCCTACTCTTATCGATTTTAGACCACCAAGGGATCTTTAACGTGCGCAACTTGCTCACGGGCCCTCCGAGATTTTTTGCCCTTGTCCAAGAAGGCTAGGTGTTGATCTTTCCTACCAGAAGATCAGGGGTGTGGCTGAAAGACAGCAGTAAGAAGAAGCGAAGGAGTAGAAGTAGAAAGGCTGCAGAAAGAATCAGAAGCCCAGAGGAAGGGGCAAAGGAGGTGAGGGGGTGGGGGCAGAAAGAGGAGTCGAAAGCAGACGGCAGAACATTGCTAGAGAGCAGGAAATGAGGTGAAAGGAGACAAATTTAGAGAAGAAAATATTTCGCTCGCTACCCGGATTCGAACCCGGGACCTATGAATGAGAGGCCAACACCTTAACCTCTAGGCCACGAGAGCTCTCACATTATGTCTGTCAGTTCATATATTTTGATATTTTGCTTACATGTCAATTGTGTTCAGTTCTGTATATTTATTCACTTACATGTTGATAGTGTTCTACGTGTATTATCTATTTGCACATACATAACATACATTGTGTCTATTGTGTATATTCATTTATGCAAAATACATTTTAAAGCTAACTTAATTCATTTTAATTTGCACTACACTGATCAACACGTACACACCATCATCAACGATCTAATTGGGAAATACTTTGTGTTGCATGAAAAAAGGAACATTTTGGGATGTCTTTTATTGTGTTGTTTTGTTTGTTTGTTTGTTTGATTTTTGGTAGGGTGCGTGTGTGTGTGTGTGTGTGTGTGTGTGTGTGTGTGTGTGTGTGTGTGTGTGTGTGTGTGTGTATGTGGGGGGGGGTTATTGTGAAATATGTTTTAAATCAAATTTCTTTATGTAATCTGATTAATGACAAGTTGACTTTTAACAGAAAACATAATTTCAAAGTCGTAAAATTTTGACAGGGCACCGTACAGGGAGGGAGAAGGAGAAGGGAGAAGGCAGACAGAAAAGAAATGAGAAGACAACATAAAGGAAGGGACAGTTTTAGAGTTGGGTGAAGCCCTTCGAAAGGTTAAAAATTGAGAAGGATGGAGAAAAGGGGCTGCCCGATCATTCTTAGTGCCCCAACCGTCGTCTAAGACTAAGGGATATCACGAACCACTACGAATGTAGAAAAGTCGTGGACAACTTTTAACCAACTTCAACCAGGATGAAGCAGATTTACCGTTTTCAATGTCGCATCGAATGACCCGTCCTGAGTCGAATCCTATACGAGGATGATTTTAAATGAATGTCGCAGTCTTTTCACTTGGACGAGAATCCCCTCTCATACTGGGTTGGCCCTGATAGGCAATGTCACAGCCCGCCTTCTAAAATTTCTAAATTGTGCTGATGGGGCTTTAGAATCACATACATCATCATCATCGTACAGTGCCAGATCTGCGACAGACATCGGAGATCATGATTTTCCATTCATTCCTTTGCTCGGATGCTCTCAGAAAAGCTACGTTTCCCTGATCTTTCCTTGTTACCCATTTGTTTAGGTTCCCTAAGTATGTTGTTCTGGGCCTACCCCTGCCTCGCTTGCCCTCAATGTTGCAAGTGAGAGCTAGATGTTCAAGACCCTTATGTCTATTCCGGTGTCCCAAAAACTGCATTTGTCGTTTCCTGATTGTTTTTAACATACATAAATACATATATCCCCCCCCCCCTCCAAAAAAGTCCACCTTCAAAGGCTAAACTCAATTCTAAAGACTTAAACTTTCTACAGTTTCTCAAACCAAACCAAAATCAAACCAAACGAGAAGCCGAATCCAATTATTATGAACCGTGTCAGCTTTCAAGGCTCGACCCAAAACAAGTGTTTCAACTATCAATGAATGTTCATTCCAAATAAAAAACGAAACCAAACTCACCGGTCTCTAAGTCGAGTTGAATTACCCGTCCAGAGCTGACCATCGCCACCCAAGCCTTATTGTCGGCGTCTATGCAAAGTCCGTCCGGAAACTCCTCCGAGCCCGCCTCCCACTGTTTGAACACACGTCGGTTACCTGGGGCATAATACGGAAGAAAGACAGATATTATGTGTCTGTAGTGTATCCTGGGGGAAATTAGAAGTTCGTCAAAATAATGAAATCGAAGTGTGGAGAGGTCGACCAAACTGTGGAACACATCCTTCACCACTACAAGACACCAGGCGTCCTGAAACAGGAATCGCGGTCAACCCCATTGACTTACAAGAAAAGCTGTACGTGGCCAATAGATGAACTGAGCAGGACGGCCCATGATAGATAACGAATTTAAAGTGTGATGCGATCGAGAAGAAGAAGATGAAACCGAAGACACCGTCCGTTTCTTTTCGCCCGTTCAGCACTTTTGATCGATTTTGTTTTTATTTGTTTTGGACTCAACCTCTTTATATTCCTGCGTGGATTTGACTGAAACATGTTAATGCAAGGCGCACACAATGCTAATACGCAGTTTCAAGGGGCATTACAGCTTTGGGAGTCACCTAACTTTGGCGGCTATTTCTCACTAATTTTACCTCTGACACGAGGCAACCCCCACCTCATATAGACTTCGATTCAAGATGTATGTTTAAAATCAAAAGCAAGGCAAATGGACAAGAATTAAGATTTCATAAATGACCCCATGTGCCCAAAAATTGACGCGCGCCCGATTCCACACACACACAAACATTCACACACACACATACACCCCCACACACACACAAACACACACACACACACGCACACGCACACACACAATATATATATATATATATATATATATATATATATATATATATATATATATATATATTATATACATGCCTTTTAACCTCGGTGTGCACATGTGCATGCGTGCAACTGTGTTCATGTTTGTGTGCGTGTGTGTGTGTGCCTGGGGGGGGGGGGGTGTTCGTGTGTATGCGTGTTTATGAGTGAGTATATGTCTTATCTTATCTTATCATATCTTATCTTATCTTATCTTATCTTATCTTATCTTATCTTATCTTATCTTATCTTATCTTATCTTATCTTATCTTATCTTATCAGTCAGTGACACACACAAACGACAAATTCCCACTTCAACCCATTCGTTGTTCAAAGCATTGTAATGGCAATGTTCAACATGTCCACCTGTCTAGGACAACCAACTTCCCCTCGATATAGTTTTCACGAAAAGTGACTTTTTAAGATTATACCAATAACTCTACAATTCGCACACCAACTGACGACCACCTGATTCCACCGTCTGGTGACACATTATTATAACGTGCCATGACGCAGGGGAATCAGGCGCTCGCCACATTTTGAACATATCAATGGATTTATTGGTACCATCTTCAAACTTGTTCATTTATCTTGCTTTCGACGACAACAAATTACCAGTCTGTCTTGAAAAGAAATAGAGATATTTGCAATTTAAAGAGGTAGGTGGGAGTCGCCTGGTTTCAACAGCAAAATTACCGAGAAAATGGCCGCCAAAGTTTGGTGACTCTGTAGTCTGAGAGTCCTTGGAAACTGAAAATGAATATGTTTGTGCCCTTAATGGGCATTTTTAGTCAAATTCACACAGCCTTGTGTTTTTAAATGAACATAGAAGGCGTTGAGTAAAAAAATCGATTAAAAATGCCAAACCGGAGAGAAAAAAAAAGCCATTTTCTTCCATTTCTTTATTTCGACGAGCGCTTGATTTCATACCGCACGATGCCTCACATATTGACATGAATTCAAACACGACACACTGCAAATAAATGACCAAAAACTTTTAATAATATTTATACTGTTATATTTACTGAAAGGAAGCTGTCCTGGTCAAGAGGTTGCGATGTTCACCTCTGATTCAATAGGTCCCTTGTTCGAAACTTGACAGCGACGGACAATTTTTGTCTCTGAAATGTTCTCTTTTCATATTTTCTTCCCCTCTAACCATGTTCTGTAGTCTGCTATGGTCTCCACTTTGTACCCCTGCACCCTCACCCACCATCCTTTTGCCCCCTAGTCCGGGCTCCTGACTCTTTCTAGAGCCTTTCTATTGCTACACCTTGGCTTCCTCTTTCTAATGTCTATCAGCCTCACCCCTGGTCTTACGGTAAGGATGATCTAACACTTAGCCTTCTTGGATGAGGGGGAAATCTCGTAGGCTTTGTGTGCAAATTGCGCACGTTAAAGATCCCTTGGTGGTTCAAAATCGATAAGTGTTGGCTTTGGCCGCCACCAGGGCTAAATTCAAAATGGATTCCTACCAAACTAAAAATGTTTATCCTGCGCGCTCACAATATGTCCATATGCAATTGCAAACGGCATTAAACACTAACCGAAACAACAAAAACAACAAAATACTGACTGAGCTCCCCACTTTCCAGGTCGAAATCAAAGGCGTACATCCTTAGGCCAAAGCTGTCCGCGAACAGCATGGTCCGGCTGTCTGTTGTCCAGTCCAGGCCGTTTGATAAAACAATCTGGTCTGCCTGTTTGCTGACCGCTCCGTCGGGTGAGATTCTGAGGTCAGAACACATGAAAAAATGCTTTTTTAATTTTTGAAATTTATTTTACTTTTTTAAAACACTCGTTTTGCTTCTCTTTTTGATTGTTTATGTATTAGTATTTTATTTCGTTTGGGAGGGTAACAGGAGGAGTGGGGAAAGGGAGGACAGGTTGTTGGTAGGGGAGATGGGGTATATGATTGAGGTGTAACACACGAGTTCGATTTTTCGTAAAGTCCAATAAAAAATACCCACTCACGCCAGGCACATTGAAAATATACGAGTACATACGTTAAGGTTTGTGAAAGGTGGGAGTAAATTCATAATGATCTTTACAAAATCACGAAAGGCAAACTTTAAAGGGGGATAATATGAAGCAGAAGACTATACAAACCTAAAGAGGGCCCCATTTGGCTTCCATTTCTCCACCTCGTCGAAACTACCACCTGCAACGTACGTACCTGTGATCACAAATTTTTTACATAAGTCAGAGAGGACCAAATAATCCTTCAATCTTCAAGAAAATTAGATACTTTAACTTATTTCCGGCATTGTTATTTCGTCTGTGTACATGTATTATTATGTTCAGTTCTTCTATTGGCTATACTTCATCTAAGTTGAATTCATTTGGTGGGCGTGGTGTGGGTGGTCTATTTAAAATCTCTTGAAAATTTTCAGCCCATTGAACTTTTTTTGTCTTCTTACGTTGTAGCCATGGTGCTATATTTCTTTTCTACTGATCTCTCTGACGATCTTTGCTATAGATTTCAAGACATGAGATCTCCGAATTAAATGTTCATTTCCGATAGAATAACGCCAAGGTGGTGGTGAGTCATGCACATATTTTTCAACCGAAACCTGTTATGTGTATTCATGACAGTTTGGTTTGGAAATTAGGTCATGTCCAACAGGAAACTGATTAATAGGCTATTACCTGTCTCCGGTTTATGGAACTTTACCAGGGCACATTTAATGAGACCCATGGTGCTATATATGTATAAGCCAGATGGAAGCTCCAGTCATATATCCAGTATCGCTTTTGTCTAACTACTATTCAAACCAAATCGTATTTATTAAATTATTTAAAATCATGCCAATAATATTATATCATTAATATTGGAATAAAGATTGCAGTCGATTATTTTCGGAAATCGGTTTGACAAAAGCATGGTGTAATGAACCGTATTTACCCAACCAAAATTGCGTCAATATGATTTAAAGCTGCACCTGTTTATCCAGAAATCAAGTTTACTTACTTGGCTTGAGTCGTACTCATTCGAAAAAAGATTCACAATCACTTAATTGTAATTGGGATAAGAAATGAACTCTCCTCACTGAAATTATACTGGTGAGGTTATGTCAATTATACCAGATTAATTGTACTCCCTTTTACAGGATTTGTACTCACCTAACCAGAGTCGGCCCTTAGCATCACACTTTCCATCATTAATTAGTCCATCAGCTGACAGCTCAAACTTCTCTTCTGAGACAAATGGAGAAACTTTCCCAGTGGCTTCATTCAAAAAGTTCAGGCTTCTACCTTGTGTGATCACCAAACCTTCACCGTTGCTTCGTGGAATGGCAAAATGTGGTTCTTCATCTATTAGAAACACACATACATTGTTGGAAATTGATACATTTTGCAGTAGATTTCCATTTAAAGAGGAGAGCTGCAGATTTTGTTAGAATTTAAAAAAATCAAATTAAAGATTTGTAATTACAGGAAGTTTTGTTTGATTTACACATCCGTGTTCTTGAAATTCTGCTTTACATTCTATCCACTTTTAAAGTTTCGAAACCTACACGTCTGTTGATGTGTTTATTGTGGATAGTGTCAATTTTTACAACAGAAATAGTTTTTGCCGTTTATGTTTACGTATAATTACTTTTATCAAGACTTTTGTATGCCTTAAAAAATGAAACATTGAATTGTTACAAGCAATACAGAGACACGTCATGAAGCTTTCCAAAATATCATTTAGTCTGTTTACAAAAAATATATAGATCTATGTCATGACTCCTTGGAATCAGGCGGTCGTCATTTTTAAGGCACAAGAAGTTATTTGCACCATCTTATACCTAGGTTATATGTTTTGTTTTTGATGGAAAAAGAATACCCATCTACCTTGAAGAGAAGTCAAGATATTTGCAATTGAAGGAGGTAGGAGCTTGAAAGTCCTTGCAAATTGAATTTGTACATTGCTCTGCCTTTGATTGACGTATTTCAGCTAAATTCTCACACACATGTGTTTTAAGTGGACATAAAAGGAGTTGACAAAATAAAAACAGCAAAAAAAAAAAGAAGAAAAAAAAAGAAATTGGATAAAAATTTTCCCAGCGGGCGGAAGAAAATGCCGTCGTCTTCGATATCATTATTTTTATGAGCGCCTGATTTTATCACGACGCAACGCTTTATGCTCCTCCTGAGACGTAGTTTAGTTAATGATCCTCTATCCGTTTTCTCAAAGTAAATACTATGTTCGTAGTGATAGTGTTTATAGTGAAGCTGTTGATGATGATGATGATGATGATGGTGATGATGATAATGATTTTTTGTTTGTTTCTTTAATGGGCCTGGTGGGCTCCACGAAGAAGACGTCTTCGAACGAGAGCGAGGCTCTTTTTCGGCTCCATTGTCATTATACTTGAAGGCATCTCCACTCGTCCAAATAACTCCATTCGATTTGCAAATAATTATTATGATGATGATGGAGAGGATGATGACAATGATGATGATTATGATGATAATGACTCCATACGACAAAACGTTGAATGCAATTATATAATATAATATTTTATACCATACTTGGAGCTGTTTTAGCATTGCACTTCCGGTAAAATATATCCTTATATTTTACACGTGATATATAGGTTGGCTATGCTGAAATCTCACACGTGAAATATAAAAAAATTGCATAAATTACTCCGCGCACTAGATCCGTATTCGCCTTCTACTTCTATCCCTCTGTGTGGTGTGTAGGCTAAGCAAAGTAGCCTAGATCTAGATCTAGATCTAAATCTAGTAAAAACTTAAAAACTTCGCTACAGAGTGCGCTCACCATGGTCAACCAAACGCTAGTCTCCCAGTCTCCTATAGTAGAGTATAGGTGCAAATCTTTCTAGATCTACGGTGCCCTTAATTTTGTTTCAAATAGAGTCAAATGATGGGCACTGTAATGAACCGGGATTAGATCTACGCCAGAGTATGGTGCTGTTACGTTCAGTTCATTTCTCGAATTAAATAATCATTTGTTCTAACGGGTCATCATAATAATGCCACTTGTCAGGTGCAGCTAAGCTGCCCTCTTTCAAATTAATTAGTACAACTAACGTTTAGGAATTTTTTTCCTGCCCAGACATTGTAGCAGCACACCAGATAAACACAATGGGTGGACAATGGACACTAGATCTAGATCTAGATCTAAATAAATTTTCATTATCAAAATGAGAGGTCTACAACACGACTAATTAAATAGTAAGTAGCAGGCCTGGGCAGAAACCGAATAAATTATTTGAATAACCGAATACGAGCCAAAGACGGAGGACTTCCGTGACAGCGAG
Source organism: Aplysia californica (assembly GCF_000002075.1). Taxonomy (NCBI): domain Eukaryota; kingdom Metazoa; phylum Mollusca; class Gastropoda; order Aplysiida; family Aplysiidae; genus Aplysia; species Aplysia californica. The sequence continues at coordinate 111,838 of NW_004797703.1, forward strand.
AGTTCAAAGGATCAAATCGAGGGTACGATTCCAAAAAGTCGTATCTAAAATTTGCTACTTTTCAGGAGACGAAAAACACTGTTTTATTTCCAAACGGTTAGAGATACCGGTTTCATTTTTTGCATGTGAGCCTCAAAATACAGTCCACGCCCGTACTTCTAATGAGCTTGGGGCTGCCTATGCCACTTTTCCTGTCATGATGAGTTACGATAGACTGCAAATCGAAACTTGCAAGCAAACTGTAGTA
>NW_004797703.1:114635-115775 GCF_000002075.1 Aplysia californica
TATCTCTCTCTCTCTCTCTCTTCTTTGCGCGTGCACTTGTTTGCTTGCTCTATTCTTCTCTCGGTCGCTCTCTTTCTCCCCTCTCTCCTTCCCTCTCTGTCTTTCTCTCTTTCTTTCTCCGTGCCACCCTCTCTCTCTTTTTCTCCCCCCCCCTCCTCTTTTTTCAAATAAAATAGATAATCTAGCTTTGTCGACTAGTTTTAAGTATGTTTGGAAACGAAATTAATATACTATGGCAAAGGAACAGCCCCAAAACTTTTCATGTCTTACATGCAAATTTTTATTTGGCCAAACAAAAGTTTCAGATAAAATCTGAGGTGAAAATCACTAAAACAATAAATGGATAATTCCTACTTCGGCCAACAGATGTGTGAAAGGCAGTTTTGTTAGAAAAATGTTTAATCTGTGGCGAGGAGAAGTAGATCTATACAAAAACGGTTATGACGTCAAAAGGAAGAAGAACCGAGTTCAATTTTATTCGTTTTCAAACCGAGTCAGCTAATGAATCGCTTTCAAACCGTGTCAGCTAATGACTTGTTTTCAAACCGAGTCAGTTATTGAATCGCTTTCAAACCGAGTCAGCTAATGACTTGTTTTCAAACCGAGTCAGTTATTGAATCGGTTTCAAACCAAGTTAGCTAATGAGTCGTTTTGGAATGGAGTTCACTCGATGCTGAGGGGGATGACCTATCATGACCGCCCTTTGACAGTCCGCAACTACACGATACACAACGAACAGCAGAGCCAAAATAAGTTTTGTGCTCAAGTGAATATTTTTCAGAAGGGATTTTTTCCCCTCTTCATCTTTATAGATCACGTTTGCCACTTCAGACTTATATAAATGACTACTAGATTCCATTTCTTGCAACCAGATTTTATGTTAAATAGCTTTGATAGTAGATGCAGTTTTGTTTGGAAAGGAGTTTATCAGTTGATTGGAGCTGAAACACGACACCGCAAATAAAAACAAAGGAAACAAATCCCGTTCTAAAAGGGAGGTTGTTAAAGTGATTGCTTGGAAATACAGTAGGGGTAGTGGGTGAACCCATGGGTTATAGATACGTTGTGATAGTTTTGTTTGGGGTTTGTTTCGCGGAGGGAGACATACGGATAGTACAACTTGTAAATTAGCGTGGCTAA
>NW_004797703.1:116821-125864 GCF_000002075.1 Aplysia californica
GAAGAAGAAGAAGAAGAAGAAGAAGAAGAAGAAGAAGAAGAAGAAGAAGAAGACGAAGAAGAAGAAGAAGAAGAAGACGAAGAAGAAGAAGAAGAAGCCGGTATGTAAAACAATTAGATCTTGCACACAGAAATAATGTAACATATCGTCAGACTGTTTATGCATACTTTGCACTGGAATGCCTCCATTTATTTCATACTTTTGTCAACATCGGACCCCTGAAGTTGTGCAAGGTGCAAAACCCCTAACAACATGAGCGGCATTGTCTCAGAACACAAAATGTAGAATAAATAATACAACACAAACAGTAATATCGTGCAATATCACTAATCATACACACACAAGTATACTACATAATGTACACGATGATGATGATGATTCCACACAGCCAGACCGTCCAGCTTGTTAGAGACAGAAAACCCTTTCTCCCCTCTACACCCAAGAGGTACAAGAAGAGGAAGGATAAAGTAAAGTATATAAGATAATAATTCTGCAAAACTCGGTACAATGGTTCGGCTTTTTTTGGGGTTTTTTTTGGGGGGGGGGAATCGGTTTGAAATAATGTGATAACACTGTTGCTCACCACTAATACTTTTCCTGACTGACACGCAGGAGTTCGTTACTGATATGACGTGTATTCTGTTGTTTGAGATTATAATTACAATCTGTGAGAGCGTCACGGAATGTTGTTTACCTTAAACCGAGGTCCGTGTGGGACCAAAGTATTTTGTTTTGACGAAACCAAATCTGGGTATATCCTGACGTCAATCCCTTCATTGTTGAGACGTTTCCACACACGTCTGTACATTCAAAAAATAGGAGTGTATTCAGGAGATCAAAGCACAAAGCCACCACCACCCACACCTCCCTCTCTCTTCTACGAATAAGCAACTGCGCACGCTGTATCAGTATTCACTAAAATTTCTCCCTTTGTAAATCAAGAGAAAAAAATGGAGAATAGAGAGGAAGTAAGAGAGAGGGAGAGAGAGAGATTCAAAGATTCAAAATGATTTATTGATTTGAAAGGCCTTTGGCCCATACATCCACATATTTTAACATATGGTTCGGCAATTACATACATTGGTGCAGGACATTGGATGTTTAATATAAATTGGACAAGCACGCCCACATACACGTATGCACGCACGCACGCACGCACGCACACACACACGCACACACGCACGTGACGCACGCACATACACTCATACACACTCCTGCTCACACACATACTTACATACATACGTACATTCGTACATACGTACATACATACATACATACATACATACATACATACATACATACATACATACATACATTCATATGATCAAATAGAAATAGAACTTCCACACAGTGCTATGAATGAGGCAGCGAGAGAAATCGGGACATGTTTCACTCTGAGAAGTGAATACCATTGTCTTTTTCATACACATATACATATAAAATAGTACCCATTACAGTAGATACAGAGTTACATATGCGAGTGAATACCTTTTCCCTAGGACAGACGTGTCCGTATAACAACATAATTTAGGAATGAGATTATCTTTTTAGAATGGACTTCATCTGTACAGACTAATATGCCATTGAGCTTAGACATTGGCCTTCGGGTGTCTGAAGTCTGACGCACTCTGGTAAAAGCTGCTCTCGTATTTCATTATATCGTGAACATCTGAACAATACATGGAATTCATTTTCTACATACTTTTCATCACACTGGAGGCAACGATTACTGTCGACAATACCCAACCGGAACAGATTATTTTTCAACGACAAACTGAAAGTTCTGAGTAATGCAAGGATCCTTCTACCTCTTGCAGAGATGCTGACTGCTTTTGATCTGGCAAGAGTGCAGCTGTGTTTTGTGTCGGTCTGTGATTTTCTTGGTTGTTTCTAAATTCCCGACAGATATTGTGTCGATATTGTGTGTGACAGTGAGTGTTGGGTTGTGAAGAGTATTTATTTGCAACTGGTGTGTTTGTCCGGTCTGTGAACAACGAGTGTTTGTCGAATTTCCCTTCTGCTATCTGTGAAGTGAAGAGCAAAATAGTCCGACATTTTTATTTTGTGAGTAGCCCACAGTTTGTTCCGAAAGCATGGAAAATCACGAGTCAAGGGAAATAAGCTTGGAGATCCTAAAGGAGCTTAAAGCCTTTCGAAAGTACAGTGAGAACAACTTTTCTGAAATTAAAAATGAAATTAAGAACTTTAGAGCAAAGTTGGAGCGTTTCGAGATAGAAATAGCTTCAATAAAAAATTCAGTCTGTGAAATTAAGGAACAGCAGCACGTGCAATGTCTTGATATAGAAGAAGTTGACTCGAAATGTGCTGCACTGCAGGATAACGTTAGAAGATTGGAAGGGGAGATGGAAAAGGCAGAAAGGTACAGTAGGAGGGAAAATTTAATGTTCTATGGTGTGCCGGAGGATTTGAGGGAGGAGCCGCATACAGCAAGAACAAAGGTAGTAGAAATACTTGGAAAAGTGACGGAGAAAAGCTGGGAAGATCGTGATTTCACACGGGTACATAGAGTGGGGCCCAAGAGGCAGAAGGACCGCCCCAGGCCTATCATTGCAAGATTCCAATATGCGGAAGACAAATTCCTTGTTTTGGGTGCAAGAGAGGAACTAAAGGAGCAGGAGGTGAGTGTCGCCGGTGATCTTACACCGCGGCAAAGAGAAGAACTTAGAGACCTGAGAGCAAAGGGGAAACGTGGTTTTTTTTTAAATGGAAGACATCACGTGGAAGACGTCACCCATACACAAACACAACACGGCCAGCAGTCACCACCACAAGACAACAGCCAGCCGCGCCGACGCGCTTTTCCCTTTCGTCAACCCGCAGCCACCTCCCAATCGTCAGCCACCCCTAACCTTTGACACGGGTCAAACTTCCATCTATTCATAGGTAGTTACCGGAACATGTATAGGTGAAGTGTTGTGCCGTGATAGTCGCGATATATTATTTATTGAGATTGTTTTGGTCTCTCTTTACTCATCACCACGAGAATTTCTTGAAGTTTTTCCCTGGACTCTGCCTTTGCTAAAATCTCGAATCTAGATCTAGATCTAGAGTTGTAATCTAGTGGCAGGTTGCAGATTTCTGTTGTTATCCAGTACATTCCAGAGATTAAATAAATTGGACTAGACTCTAGTAGTAGACTCTTCTTCTTCTACTTCTAAACCTTCGAGATTACAAAGGCCAAGCCTAGGCTTGTAAGGATTCGTTTTGTTAAGAGTGTTGTTTAACACAAAGTCTATGAAGTTAGCAAACCTAACACATTGTTTTCTAACGAAATGATGCTTAAATTGACTTTTATATTGTCAATAAGAGATCAAGTTTAATCACCTAATCATTTAAGTAAGGAAGTGGCTATTGCTATCCTCGCCCGGGGTGAGAATAAAAACCCTACGATTGACCTCTCACCCCGGGTGAGACTTGCCAGCGTTGGCTATTCTCACCCAGTGTGAAACAAGACCTGTTTTTCCTAATTTCGAAATACTTTCTATCTGTGTGGATGATCAAACTGACAAAGGCAAAGAAAAAAATGACGTTATAGCACAAAAGTAAGCTAATTTGATCGTCTACAAAGATGCTATGGCTTTCACTTTTCGAATCGACCGAACTACGCGGGTCACCATTTTGTTTTGCCCGAAAGTTCTCGCAAGATCTACTCCTCCCCCTTCTCTCTCTCTCTCTCTCTCTCTCTCTCTCTCTCTCTCTCTCTCTCTCTCTCTCTCTCTCTCTCTCTCTCTCTCTCTCTCTCTCTCTCTCTCTGTCGGCAATTTATTAAATCTGCAACCTGCAATTAGATTACAACTAGATCTAGATTCGAGACTTTAGTAAAGGCAGAGTCCAGGGGAAAACATCAATTAAATTCGTGTGGTGCAGATGAGTAAAGAGAGACCAAAACAATCTCTCTATTGCGACTATCATTGCACATCACTTCGCCTAATACATGTTCCGGTAGATTTAACTACCTATAAATAGATGGAAGTTTGACCCGTGTCAAAGGTTGGGGGTGGCTGACGATTCGGAGGTGGCTGCGGGTTGACGAAAGGGAAAAGCGCCGCGCCGACCCGAGCCCCGTGGGCAACGAGAGAGAGAGAGAGAGAGAGAGAGAGAGAGAGAGAGAGAGAGAGAGAGAGAGAGGGGGGGGGGGAGACAGAGACAGGGAAAGAAAGAAACCGCGTAGACGGTGCCTGCAGCTATAAATTTCCTTCATCTCAACGGCAGATCTTCATAATATCAGCAACAGAAACCACCAACGTAGCCATTCGCCGAATTGCGAAAATTGCACCTACCCTCGACAACTAACCCTACTAGACATTCACCTGTCTCAGATAAGCCACAAGAGACGCGTCTGAGAAGCAATTTAATGAAGTATTTAAAGGCTACACCAGTACAACCTCGCGTCATTATTGTACCGCTGTCAGTTGCGAAGCTGGTTTGCAGTCAGCCGAAAGTATCGTAGTTTGATGCTAATATATCTTGATTACGTAACGTTGTCTTGTTCACAAGGTATATTTTATTTGTGGGTATTTTTTTCCTGTTTACTTCTTCGTTGTTTATGGCAGATGAGTGGATGGTTCGCTTCAGAAAGAACCTGTGTTCGAGTTTTAGGCTCTTCTCATTATAGTAAGGTTTCCGTAAACTGGGGTGACTAAGACAACTAGGCTAACTTGGAAAAATGTTATGATTTTAAGACTGTTTTTGCGATATCAAAAATAAATTTGAGTAATTTTGCAATGCATTACCCAAAAAAGTAATCAGTTAAGGGTGTATTTTCATAAAATTTCTCTACAGAAACATCTTGAGCAGATCTGAGGCTTGTTTGTAAAATGGCTACTACCGCCTGCATTTGCAATCGACCTCGGCAAGATTTCTTCAAACTTTGGTGCGTACCTCTTATTTTATTGTACAAAATGTTTTTAGGTGAGTATTGGGCTCTTGGATGCTCAGATGAGCAGTAGAATTATTCGTGTATTTGAAAGAAAATATGTACGTTAAGGTTTTGATAGGGGATGCCTTAGTTACCCCTGTGTCCCTTGACATGTTTGGGGTGACTGAAGCACCCTGAGCTAGTGCCTGTATCTGGACTTACAACATGATGTTTTGTGATTTTCATGCACACAATTTGTAGTTTTTTCGAGATATATCTTTTCTTTCAAGATATCGGAGTCTTATATGGAACAAATACAATATGCGTGTTTATTTTTACAGGATCGAAAGCGGGCTGTAGATATTTGTGAGGCAGCGTGGTGGAATCAGGCTCTCGTCATTTTTTGGGCATGTAGAGTTATAGGAATCATCTTAAAGCTTATTCACTTGTCTTTATTTGGATGGAAAAAAATATACATTTATCTTAAATACAAGTCAAGATATGTGCGAAAGAAGGAGGTGGGGGTCACCTGTTTTCAGAGGTAAAATTAGTCAGAAAATGTCCGCCAAAGATTAGTTATTTCCTTAGTTTAAGAGTCCGTGATAACTGAAAATTTACATTTTTTATGTCCTTAATCAACGCTTTTCAGAAAAATCCACACAGAAATGAGTTTTTTAAAATTGGGATTGAAAGGTGTTGATAAAAAAAAAACACCAAATTTAATAAAAATTCACAAACCTGCGGAAAAACGCAAGTTTCTTCACTTTGATTATTTTGACGAAAGCCTGATTCCACCACACTGCCTCACATTTGTTAATTATGATCCCAGATCTCGCCATGCCTATTTGATTGCGGTACCGGTACTTGTTAAACCATTAATAACCCTTGATCTTACTGTCACAAACTGACTTGACAAGTTGTAATAAATATTTTATAATAATTTTTTCATATGTGGTATCCAGTCATCACTTTTATGTTTGTCCGTTTTTTAAGTTTTGTTTTTCTTTTCTTTATGTTTTCCTGACCAGTTGCCCATTGAATAGACAACATGCCACGGAACTGTAAATCGAAGCATGGAGCACGTGTATACACCAGTGCCTCTGATGATGTACTCTCAAAAGCGAACATTCTGCTGAGAGTTCTCAGAAATAGCAGGTAATAATACTGGTCATCATCAACATTACCTTTCTCCCCCTGCCTCAAGGTGTAGGCTACAAAACAAATTCTTTCAACCTTTCTGTATCCTATTCTAGCCTCTTGATGTTATTGCATGTCTTCCCACATTCTGCATGTCAATTTATGTGAATCTCCCCCATGTTTCACACGGCATTCCCCTTGATCTTTTACCCTCTGGATTCCAATCCGACACCACTTCTTTGTTATGCAGCTTCCCGACTTCCTGAGAGTATGTCCAGTCCATCACCACCGCTTTCTTCCTACCCCATCTCTGATTGGGATCTGTTTTGTTTTCCTTAACACTTCCTCTTTGGTGACCCTGTCTGTCCATCTGATCCTCGGTGGCTTTCTTAGACTCTTGTTCAAGAAAACATGAAACCTCTTTATTATGCAAGTCTGAAATGTGTTCCATGTCTCACATCCAAGCGCAGGGCTGACATTCAATAATATTTGTACCGGTAACAATATTTCTGTGTCGGAAGTATTTTCGAATCTTGAAATGCTATTTGGAGACCCAGCTGCTCCTGCAATGAGACCTCGTCAAAAAAGGATGGATGTGGTTCCCGGGAAGAGCATTTGTAATAATGGCAAAGCAAGGCCGTCTTCATGTGTCAGTTACAATCAAACGAAGAAGAGCTATCAGAACAGGAATTTCTTTCCTCTAACTCCGAGTCTGAGACTGGCGTTGAAAATCAGGGACAAACCCGGAACCTCTCTGAAGGCTTCGTTGAACTAAATTCCAACAAATCTTTAGAACTTCAGATTAAATCTGGTTAAGTAGCAGTGAATTTACATGGAACAACTTCATGCATGTGCGGTATTGTTATTTTTAATCATGGGGGATACATTGCAATTTCAATTCGTTAAAATTTGATTTAAAAGATTGTGGTTCTTCAAGTGTAATATTTACAATTTTGAAATGTGTTTTGCTTTGAATGAAATGCAAGGAACCATTCTTCCCTTGTTGAAAAACAATAAACAATATTAATTCTGAACTGATACACAATGTCAACATTACTAGTAGTAGTATGATTTAAGTCACCCTCGTGTGGAGTTTACTATGTCAAAAAAGAACATTATGAGGATGCCTGAGTCACCTTAGCCGGGGCGATTTTTGCACTCCCCTCTTTTCCCTCATATTTTTTAAAAAGAATTGGACATATTTTCTCTCAAAAGGGTCTAGATCGATACTATCAAACCATCCCCCAAGTTTGGACCCCAAAGATCAACTTAAACTCACGACATTTCAAATTATGAATCATAGAGGATATAAAAATGTGTGTGTGCGTGTGAGTGTGTGTGTGTGTGCGTGGGTGTGTGCGTGTGTGTGTGTGTGTGTGTGTGTGTGTGTGTGTGTGTGTGTGTGTGTGTGTGTGTGTCACCAATGGAGGACCGGTTTTTTGTGGTATATAGTAGTGGTTAGGTGCTTTGCCATCGCACGCGGAAGACATGAGACCAACCCACGTTTGGGAAGTATCTTTGTAGATTTTCTCCATCTCTCAATGGGGACATTGTATCAGTCGGAGCCCAACGATAATATCATTGTCCTGAAAGGCTGGGTAGAGGCTGCCTGCTCCTATAAATAATCTAAATTGGGTCAATGGATGCGTAAACCATCTGCAACTATGATGCGTTGGGGTGAAATCAGGCGCTAGTCAAATTAATACAATTTTAAAAATCAAAATTGTTCGCCCCTTTTGGGGATTTTTATCAATTTTTTTAAACGTTGGGATCTATACTTTTTATGTCTGCCTAAAAGAAAAATCTTCCTGACTGGAATTGACTAAAAAACATTGGCCAAAAGCACAAAGAATGTAAACTTGTTGGTTTTAAAGACACTACACACGGTTTTGGTGTCACCAAACTTTGGCGGCCATTTTCTTCCTAATTTTTAACCCCTGGCACTAAGCGACCCCCCCCCCCCCAGCTCAAACAAATCCATATACCGGTACCCAAAAATTGACGAATGTTTGATTCCACGTGTCGTGATTCAATTATGCCCCACGAGTACTTTTGAAATGAGTACATGGGTATAGCGCAATTAAGTTCTGTTGTGGATTTGAACTAGAATCATCCCGCATTACAGCCCGGCATGACACACACAATACTAACAGTTAAGTTAACGTGTATGTTTTACACCACTATCTACACAATTTGATAAAAGCTAGCAATGCGCAATTGGATAATGTAACACTTTTAAAAAGGAGCAATATAACCTTTATTCAACACGAGTAACATTACCCGCGTGTCTACAGTATATTATCGGTTAAGCGTTTCACCAACGCAAACAGGAGACCCGATTTCGATTCCTGACTGGGGTGTCTTTTTAAAAAATCTCTAATCAAATGTCTCAGCCATTTCTTGTGTGATCTATCTTTTCATCCAGGGATAGCCCTGACAGGATGGGTCAAAGCCAGCCTCCTAGATTATTATCTAAATTATGTCGATGGGAGGGTAAAAAGTCACAATATCAATGAAAAGAAAAACATTAGAATAAAAAGAACAAAATAGCATGAGTAGCACTTACAATCAAGGCCTCTGGAATGCGTCTTTCCCTCTGAGAGAAGATTTTGAAATGATGCTAGTGTAAAATGATTAGAAAGAAGACCGCTTGAATACACCACGGGGCTCTACTTTTTGTTCGGGTCTGCAACGTTTGCGATATCAACCGGTAAACAGCTATTGAGTTTTATGGGGAAAGGATTAATAGAAAGCTTTTTTTAAATACAGGATAGAGAGTGGTTAAATTTAAATTTTCTCTTTCTTTCCTTCTGTTCAGTTTATTTTCTACGCCTGTACACTTCTCAGTTTTACTTTCTGTTTGTGGTTTGGAGTACACATTTATGTGTATATGTGTATGTTTGTATGTGTGTGTTTGTTTGTCTCTGTATGTTGGGGGATGTGTGTGTGTGTGTGTGTGTGTGTGTGTGTGTGTATGTGTGTGTGTTTGACTGTGTGTGTGTGTGTGTGTGTGTGTGTGTGTGTGTG
>NW_004797703.1:126297-130179 GCF_000002075.1 Aplysia californica
AGAGAGAGAGAGAGAGAGAGAGAGAGAGAGAGAGAGAGAGAGAGAGAGAGATTACCTTTGTACTTCTGCTTTTTATGAAAACAGAAAGCATTTTTCATGTTTGTCTACAGCAGACTTGATTGTAAATATAATAATATGGGGGCTCTCGTGGCCTAGAGGTTAAGGTGTTGGCCTCTCATTCAAAGGTCCCGGGTTCGATTCCGGGTAGCGACCGAAAAAATTTTCTTCTCTAAATTTGTCTCCTCTCCCCTCATTTCCTGCTCTCTAGCCTATGTCTCCTCTTTTTGCCCCCAACTCCTCACCTCCTTTGCCCCTTCCTCTGGTCTCCTGATTCTTTCTGCGGCCTTTCTACTGCTACTCCTCCGCTTCTTCTTACTGCTGTCTGTCAGTCATACCCCTGATCTTATGGTAGAAAAGATCTACACCTAGCCTTCTCGGACAAGGGTGAAAAATGTCGGAGGGCCCGTGTGCAAGTTGCGCACGTTAAAGATCCCTTAGTGGTCTAAAATCGATAAGAGTAGGCTTTGGCCGTCACCTGGGGAAAATTCAAAATTTTCTACCAACTGAAAATATTAGAGGTGTCCCGCGCGCTCATATGACCTTATGCAGTTGCGAGCGCCGTAAAACACTTTACAAAAACAAAAAAAATATAATATAGTGTCTTGATGTCTTCAAGTGCAAAAATGCACTGGTTCACCAAGAAAGAAATTAGAAAAAATACAAATCGCTCACTGTGGACACACGGCTTCTTTGAATTCTTAAACGAACTAGTCTTACGAACTGTTCCACGTTTAATATTAATACGTTTTACCGCACGTACAATTTTGTTCCTGTAATTCTCTCACGCGTAACCATAATATGCAGATAGAAGGGTAGTTTCTATACAGATCAACTAAACTGAAAGTGAATTAATAATGTTTGTCGCTCGATTTCATGTGTTTTCACGTGTGTCTTCATGTGTTTAATTCTGTGATGCCAAAATGTAAACGTGTGTTGAGTCCGTTCATTCAGTGTGTCGGTGACACAGCGTGTCGGTGACACAGCGTGTCGGTTAGAGGTCACAGGGGTGTGTCCTTGATCAAAACACAATAACCGTTGTTCCATCTCATACTTGGGCGCTGTACAGTGGTGATCAGTAATGTTTCTATAATAATAATAATAATAATAATAAATAGCATTAGCGCATCTTGGGAAGCACACAGTGCAAGCAGCTGATTAAGCGCTCAAACACTAACAAACTGACAAGATCTTTCGTTGTCTATAGCCGGGTACCCATTCCCACCTGGGTGAAGTGAGGAAAATTCGTGTAAAGTGTCTTTCCCAAGGACACAACATCGGGTCCCTGACAGGATTCGAACCCACCACCTTACGGTTGCGAGTCCGAGAACCTAAATGTGGATTGTCTATATGATTATGTTATGAGTGTAATACTACGTTTTATTTGTTTGTTTAGGTAGTAATGATCTTTTGCATTCATATACGTCATCGCAAAGCAGAAATCCCGAGAGGACCAGTTAAGTGGAACTTATTTTATATAGAGCCCAACTTTAGAAAAAAAAAGCAAAAACAAGAAAAAAAAAAAAAATAAAAACCCCAACATTATAAGGGCTACTCTTTCTCGCTAGGGTAACTAGTCTCGACCTCAGTATCGATCTAACACTTCCAGAGCTTACATTATAGACCAAAACTGAACATAGTAGATTTTTCTGGAAAAAAAAAAAAGACTGGCAATTTTCGGTTTGGGCTCCAAGAAAATGTTAATACCGATGGTAACTTCGTATGAGTTAGGGATGGTATAGGTGTAGGCCAAGGAGTACTGTACAGAAGGACATGCACCACAGATTTCCAGCCTCTGCTGGCAAAGGCCATCGTACTGATAACTGTCGTGTTAACTACACTTACTATCATTGTTAACATAATACAGTACTCATTGGTGTAGGCTTAGGTTTATAGTAATCGTTAGACCTGGGGTAAAACCATACTATTATTGCAAAAGACTAAAGAATGCCAGTTAATTTCAGTTAAGTGGCTGCAAAATCCTTTTAGATATGAGTGATATGTTGTATCTAGATCGATGCGATGGATTGAGACTTCGCTCGACTCATTTCACCGCATCCGACATTCTGTAGGCTAGACCTAGATTCTATTAAAACTGCATGTGGCATGCGATCCACGCCTAATAATTGCCGCACGAGAAATCCTTTTAAATGTGAAGCCTCCAGCTACATGAAAGCGCTAAAAGTGCCCGAACCAATCAAAAGAGGAAATTAGTCAATGTATGGAAAACAAAGAAAAGACTTTAACCAAAATCAGTCATACATCGAATCACAGAACCAATGGATAGTCGCCCTCTGCCAGAAAAACAGAAAATAATCCAAGAGAGTCAGCCAAAACATACCTCCCCACATTAAAAGTAAGGCTGTTTCCACATCCGATCCGGACATTGGGGATTGCCTTGTTAGTGAGACAACTTTATGGGCCTTCGGCATATTGTGGTGGGGTGGCCAGTTCCTTCCCACGCCGCCTTTACTTCCCCAACTCGAAGCCAGGTACCGATTACTGCTGAGTGGGCAGGATGGGGCGAAAAAAAAAAATTCCGTGTTCGAACCTAGGCTCGAACCCGGAATTTCCGCTTCTTAGACTAGCGCACTAACCGCTCCGCCACCGCAGCCACATTACTTCTAAATAAACAACAACTACAAAATCTTTCAGAAACAAAAACAGAGCATTTTCAGACACAGTGACACTGATACGTGTATCACCTCAAACAATCAACAGCTATTCAGATGACGTGATACATGTCTGTACAGACGGCTCAGCATTCAGAGGCACAGCCAAAGCCAGATACAAAAATAATAAACGGATAGATGTTTCAATGAGATCTCTTCAGCCTGAGGAGAAAAATAATAATATTTATAGTAAACATTATACAGAAATCATGACAATTAAAAGAGCGCTGTACTACTGCCGCACAGTTTTTGACACTTATCCTTAAACACACACACACACACACACACAGAGAGAGAGAGAGAGAGAGAGAGAGAGAGAGAGAGAGAGAGAGAGAGAGAGAGAGTCTCGTTCCATCTGTTCCTGAACTGATCTCTCATTCATGCCCAGCCCATGCCAAGGTCTATGAGACACACAAGACCTTTACCTTCTGTAGGAGGTTATCTCTTTCCTTGTCTGCCACGACACCTCTTTACCTCCCCTCCTCCGACATACCTCCTCCTTACCTCCTCTTCTCCGCCATACCCTATCTTTACCTCCCCTCTTCCGCCATACCTCCTCCTTACCTCCCCTTCTTCCCCATACCACCTCTTTACCTCCCCTCCTTCGCCATACCTCCTCCTTACCTCCCCTCCTCCGCTTCACCTCGCCTTTCTCCTCCGAACCTCCCCATCTCCGTCTTACCTCCCCTCCTTCGCCATACCTCCTCCATACCTCCCCTCCTCCCTTTCATCTCTCCTTCTTCCTCCAAACCTACCCATCTCCATCTTAACCACACCCCCCCCCTCCCTCCTTTTTCACTTCTCTATACCCAGTGCTCACTGACAACCAGATTCGGTCGTACTGAGCTGGAGCCTGCCAACTGTCAATCTTTCCTTCATGAATGGTAAAAAGCTGCCATTTTGGCACAGCATGACCGAGATTCTACTAAATTCGACGATGATCTTCAAAATAAATTGCTCGTTTGTTTTTCTTGGACGATAGTCGAATCGGTCCTATTATGTCTAAATGGTAGGTAGATTTTGCCCATCCAAGAAGGTGGGTCTTCCTGGTCTCTAGTAAACCAGAAGAATTTGATAGGCAGCGTGCACTAATTATTATCTCCCTTTCCCCTTCGCTTTCCTACTCCCAACCACCTACTTTTTACCTCATTGC
>NW_004797703.1:130279-133611 GCF_000002075.1 Aplysia californica
TTGTAACGTCTACTGCCATTGTTAACGATCAAGACAAATTTCTCCCTGTGAGATGAATAAAGATTGTTATTGTCATTGTCATTGTCATTGTCTATAAACAAAATTCCAGAGTATCTAATTTAATCGTCACTTATCACTCTCAGTCCTGCAAGCAGCAGAAAATGACCATAATCTTAAGAGTCTATCAACTCACAAAAGCTAGTTTCGTTATTAATGTATCTTTTCAGACTAAACTTTCACACAAAAAGGCATAACGTTAATTATTTATTTTACGAATATCAATTTAATAAAATGAGTTATAGGTAACTGACTGATGTTTTTAAATATTGTTCCTGTATTATGGAATTGCTAGGACTTTCAAAATGAGGTACTTTTCTGATTGAAAATTTGAGCGCAAAATGACTTTCAAAAGCAACATTCTCAGGTGCTAACTATTTCCTGCAAGTAAAAATGTTATAAGTGACCTGTAACAAGCAATATCTCTCTGCACATTTGTGAAATGTTTCAGCACAGTATCTTGATCAGTAGCTGAGATGTAAGGATTCTAGTGCCATCATCATCATGATCCGGTGCCTTGCCGACTGGCGTGGGCGGTCGTGGACCTCCACTTCACTCTGTCTTGCGTTGCAGCAATGGTGTCAGTTGTTCTTGCTGCTCCTAGCCATATTATCATCTTGTCCAGTATCTTTTCCTCTGTCTGCCTCTGCCTCTCTGTCCATCAAACTTGCCTGTTGTTACTATAGCCTCCAATGCTTCTTTCCGCATTGTGTGTCCGAAGAAATTTGCCGGTCGCTTTCTTATATTCGTCATAAGCTGTCTTCTGCAATGTGTTTCAACGTAACCAAGACTTCTTCATTTGTTTTTCTAGCTGTCCATGGGATACGTAGCATGCGTCTTATGAACCACAACTCGGTCGCCACAATTGTTCTTTCCAGCTGTTTATTGATTGTCCATGCTTCGCACCCGTATAATAGGATTGGCTCAATGTAACATTTCAGTACTCTTTTTTTCTCTCTAGTGACATAGGGTCTTTTAAAAATAAAGTTATGAGAAAAACTCATTTAAAATTGTCACTGTGTAATTTGAGGGTTTGTCCCTTCCAAAGGTTCTGGTAAATTATGCACTATTATTTCTAATCACATTCAAAATCTTATTTCTGTACAGTTACAAATAAACTCACAACTGGACGTTTAGTTAACCACGTAGACACAAAATGTAACAAAAAAGAGAGGAAAAGTGGCCAAGCGGTCGTTTTTGCAAGGGATTTGGGGGGGGGGGGGGGCAGGTTGAAACACATTTTTACCTATTTGATCATTTAAAATTTTTGTTTTGCTTGTTTACCAAATGAACCAAAAACATGTGATTCAGCAATGACCGAAGGTGTTAAAAAGGTGCTTTCCAGGAAATCGACAATTTCATCGAAAATTGACCCTAAAAATGGACACTTTACTACTTGGCTTTCCACGACCTGGTAACTTCCGGTGGTGTCAACATGGTGATACACTGGTTTCCCAAAAACGTGAACGCACCAGGACATGACAGAGCACAAACACTTACCAAAAGGTTATCAACACAGGAACAGCCCAAAAGTCCAACTTCACTTAATGCTACATACAAAATCATTAACAGTAATAATACACGAGATACGATAAATAGATGGGTCTGGAGAAAGACAGTAGGGGCCGTTTTCAAATATACGACCACAAAAATACCAAAATGAAATGTCAATTCTAACTACATTTAGAAAAAGGAACAGACCAGGAGCTTTCGCCAGTCAACAGAATAATATTATAACAAAGGAGCCCAACTTGCACTTAAACAGAATAAATCCAGAACTCCCCCCCCCCCCATCGTGCCTTTTGTGAGACAATGCATATTATGTGACACATCGTGGTGAAATCAGGCGCTCGTAGAATTAATGAAATCGAAGATATCGGCTTTTTTTCCTGACGGTTTGGTGATTTTTATGACTTTTTTGGTTTTTAGCTCAGCACCTTTTATCTTCATTTCAAAGCACATTTCTGTTTTCATATTTCTGAATAACCGTTGATTAAATGCACACAAAAAATGTAAATTTTCTGTTTCCAAGGACTCTCAAGCTTTGGATGTCACGAAAATTTTGCGACCATTTTCTTTATTATTTTACTGCTGAAACCAAGTGACCCCCCCCCCCCCACCCCCACCTCCTTCAATCGCAAATATCTTGACTTTCATACAAACTTACTGCCTTTTTTAAATCAAATAATAGACAAATGAACAAACTTTAAAATGACATCAATAACTCCACATGCCCAAAAAATTGACGAGCGTCTGATTCCAACGCGTCGTGACACATATTTTGAGTCAGTGAATAATGACATGTTGCACTGTGCGACCCTTAATGATATTTGAGCTACACGTCCCCATTGGAGACTTAAAAATGACACCACACTCTGTGGAACAATACAGAAACTGCAGCAAACCTGCACTTATCACGACGCGGTATAAAACAGAAGGGCAAAAGACCAGCTGAGGCTGGATCGACTTCGACAAACAAGAACAACAACATTAAAACTGCATCTATCTTATTCAGTTTAGTTTTGTTTTGTTCTGTTTGCTTAACAGCAATATACCGGTGTATTTGATAATTATTAACTAGTAGTTGAGACACAGACCTATAATAAACACTGTAAAGTTCGGTTCAAATTGATAGAGTCTGCATAATTCCTCATGGGGTTTGTTGAATCTAAATTCTATTTGATCTGTTTAGACTTTTGTTCGATTCACTTCGCCGCATTCGCCATTCAGTAGATCTAAAATCTAGATTACACCCAGCGACAGTGTTGCTAAAAGGCAAAAAAAGGCAAACTATATCGGGGGGCTCTCGTGGTCTAGAGGTTAAGGTGCTCGCCTATCATGTAAAGGTCACTGGTTCGGATTCGGATAGTGATGGAAAATTTGCCTCTCTAATATTTTTTTCCTATCACATTCCTTTCTTCCTGTCATTCTACTGTCTGCTTTTGTCTCAATTTTCTGCCCCCATCTTCTCACCTCCTTTGCCCCCCTCCTCTGGGCTCCTGACTTTTTCTGCAGCATTTCTACTGCTACTCCTTGGCTCCTTCTTAAAAATGTCTTTGAAACACACCCCTGATCTTATGGTAGGTAAGATCTACACCTAGCTTTCTCGGATAAATGCGAAAAATCCCGGAGGTCCCGTTTCCAAGATCTGCTCGATAAAGACCCCTAGGTGGTTCAAAATCGATAAGAGTAGGTTCCCACCGCCACCCGGGAAAATTCAAAATTTCCTACCAACAGAATAGTTTAATGTTTAATGTGTCCCACGCACTCATATG
>NW_004797703.1:133792-136292 GCF_000002075.1 Aplysia californica
CTCTCTCTCTCTCGCTCTCTCTGTGTGTGTATGTAATACCCTTAATAAAACTAGCTTTTGCTGTATTTTTTAATCTTTTTCTTTATTTGTTTTACGATGATCGAATAGGTCACGAATCTAGTATTGCGTGGTAAAAAGACAGAGAGTGCTTGTGTAATTTGAATTAAAATTGTTGCCACTTATAGATGGTTTAGGTTTAGGTTTAGTAAGAGCTTTGTTATGTGGTACATGCAACACAAGTAGGTTATTTAAGTACCCAAGATCAGAAGTGTTAGCCTACCAGTAGAGAATAACTTACAAAGAAAAGAAGTAGAAGATGGTACTATAAAGGACGGTACATTATTATTATTAGACAGAAAAGAAGGAGCAAACCACTCAAGAACACCCGTCAACCAATCAGTTTAAAAGATGGTTGAACAAGCTGATGGGGTTCTGTGTGTTTCTGAGAATATACACCTGTGTGGATCCGTATAAAAACGTTCAATACAGCTTTGCATCATCATTAAGGTAAAAGCAATCACAGTAGTGAAATAAAATACAGCAGTTTATTATCATAATAGTTCATACAGTAGGTTATATGTTGTATAATATACTCTTCAACGTGATGAAAAAGTCATGCATTATATTTGACCTAATGCCATAACAGTTGCATATTAAATATATAATATATTCTTATATTTTGAACACAATAACGTAGCCAACATGTTATGACCTATCAGCAGGACCACAGCCTTCGAATCCTTGATCGACCACGCCAGGGGCGGTTCGTGGGGCTCAAACATGGGGGCGTGCTCAATTACACTATCGAAAGGCTGAAGATAGCCAAACCGAGGTATATAAATACACAAACTGCTCCATAACCTCGCATTCCTCACAGAAATATTTGCCAATCTATTTATAAAAACTACAATGGCTGAATACAAATAAACCTACAAAAACTGTTCTAAAAAAGGTAATATTGTATAGATTGTCATAATAATCGAGTGAACACTTCGGTGTACTTTGAGTTACGGCAAAGCCGGGGCGAGAAGCCATACTTTTTAAAGTTAGGTTTTTCATACAGCCCCTTGTTTTCGAGACTAGAATAATATTTATGTATAACCATAATTGAACAAGTCTGCTGGTCTTGCAGTATAACTTGAAACGTTAGGTCTATAATACATTTTGTCTTTATTTCTATCATCGTAAATTGCTAGAGTTTACATTAACTAATACTATTATTATTATTTTTAAGGATTAATTAAGTATCTTCATCGAATATATTTCTCCAGTAAGAATCAATGTTTTTAACTTCTTCCCGTTATATCATTCTATCGTTTCTATAATAGATTATGGCAAGTGTGTAAGGCAGTCTTTTCTTTCAAGGTAAGTAACTCTCGTACTGTCTATCCGGCGAACAAGTTGGGTGCTTTCCCCTTAGCATGCAATCCCGTCACTTTAAAGATGGCGCCCGCCTCAGGGGGATTCTCCGGCCAATTTGGCAGTCTTAACGCTGCAGATGTCGTCACATACAGGTCTCTGAAGTCTTCGCCGCCAAAGTTAGGACACGTGACTCCCTTACAAGGGAGGTTAATGCTCTGTAACTCTTCCCCTGCAAAGGTAAAGTGAGAGTTGAAGTTATCCTAGCTGTGCTCTGTTGAGCGTGTGGAAGGCTGTGTGTTGTAGTGTATATGTGTGTGTGTGCGTGTGTGCGTGTGTGCGTGCGTGTTTGTGTGTGTGTGTGTGTGTGTGTGTGTGTGTGTGTGTGTGCGTGTGTGTATGTGTGAGTGTTTATGTGCATTTGTGTGTATGTGCATTTGTGTGTGTGCATGCATGTGCATATAAATCACAACCATCTGTAAAAAGCTGTCCGCATGCCTTCAGCACAACAATCTAAAACTTGGGGCTTAGGCCATCATAATGTATTGTTTTCAACCACAACTACAGCCAAACAAACATCAAGCGAAACCGCCATGACGTCATATCAGCCTTCACGGTCTGGACTCAAAATAATAAGCAGAAAGATCAGTTTAGTTCAATGGCTTGGGTTTAAATATCCAAGATCGTGCACTCTGAAAAAATTCCAATTCAACATGGAGCACACTATCTAACCCAGCCTTCAAGCGTTCGACTCAAAATTAGCACTATAACTTTCAACAGTTCTTCAAACAAAACAGGCATCAAACGGAACCATCAAGATGTCGCATCAGTATTCAACGTCTCGACTCAAAATAAGCACTTAAACATTTAACAGTGAGTTGTTCAAACCTCATCATCATCATCCGGTGCCTTGCCGACTGGCGTGGGCGATCATGGACCTCCACTTCCATCTGTCTTTCGAAGCAGCAATGATGTCTGTTGTTCTTGCTGCTCCCAGCCATGTTGTCATCTTGTCCAGTATCTTTTCCCTCTGTCTGCCTCTACCTCTCTTTCCATCAAACTTTCCTGTTGTTACAATGTTCTCTAATGCTTCTTTCCGCATTGTGTGTCCGAAAAAATTTGCCTGTCGTTTTCTTATATT
>NW_004797703.1:141970-143552 GCF_000002075.1 Aplysia californica
GGAAGAAGAAGAAGAAGAAGAAGAAGAAGAAGAAGAAGAAGAAGAAGAAGAAGAAGAAGAAGAAGAAGAAGAAGAAGAAGAAGAAGAAGAAGAAGAAGATGATGATTATGATGATGATGGTGAATACCTAACAATTCCTCCAACTGGCTTCCATTTCTCTGGCTCGTGTAAGCCGCCTCCAGGTACGAATGTTCCTGTGATCGAAGATAGGTGACAAGGGTCAGGGGTAATTAAGCCATATGTCATGTCGTTAAACAGTTTTTACTGTTCGCTTGAATGCACACCGTTTTGTTGGTAATGTACGATTCATATCCAGTAAGTGCGACTCCTTTTAACGTGTTGTGTGTGAACTCCTATCTTACATTTGGAATCCTATTGATAAAAGAATTATGTATTTCAATGAATTTAATCGAACTCAATCTGCGCTAGTAGTGTTTGCCATTCTTTTTTTTGGTTCCTAGCCAGATTTCTAAGTCAATGGGGTTCCCATTTTCTCTACGGTCTACCCATGCCTCTCTTGCCTCCATCCTTTCTGTTTGTTTCCAAATTTTTCTAGAGCGGTTTCTGGTCTTTAATATGCCCAAAGTAGTTCAGTTTCCGTATTTATAAGACTTCAATCACACACAGGTACTTAGTATGATATAACTCACCAAACAGCTGTGGTTCTAACGTAATCGAGGCTTGTGAACCTGTCCAGAATCATACTTAACCTCACCTATAACAACTAAATTGTTTAGTGAACTAAGGAGATGCGCATTATAACTGCTTTCACCTCCTCTGTGATAAGGCCTCCCCAGTCATCGGAGAAGGTGGAGGGGGTGGGGTGGGGTGGGGCTCATGCAACTTTCCAATCAACAGCACACAGTGACATCCGCATTGTAGAAAAATATGATGTTATCTATTTAAGGGGAGGAGGGGGGGGAGAGGGGCGGTCACTTTGCACAGACAATTAAGATAATATAATACAATAAGATACTTATCTTTATTGTCCAGATTCTAGCACATTGGTTTTGGTGTTTCACCACATACACACACACACACACACACACACACACACACACACACACGCACGCACACACACATACACACACAAACATGTACACGCATACGCACGCACATTTGCACACCCATATACACCCACACTCTTCTCTCAAACATTCTTTTTTCCACTCACATCTGTGCTCATAACCATGATAATACAATAGTATGCTTGCACTCACAAACAGGCTCACAGTCACATGTAAAATAAAAACGAACATTATTAACATTGATAGTGTTAAGGTAGATACATACTCAGTATTCTGATTGTAACTCTATGGTATTCTGATGCATGTTTTAAAACTGGAATACTTATAACAAGACGATTAAGATGTTAGAAATTTAATAGATGATGATAAGAGTGACCCTCTCGTGTTTTTTTGTTTGTTTTTGTTATCGTAAGTGTGTTTTACGGCACTTGCAAAACAAAAAGGTCATATTATAAGTGCCGGAGATTAGAGGTGTTACAAGAGACTAATAAACACAAAATAGAAGGAGATGAGACAAGGACGATAGATATTTGATGGGAAAGAAGAAGCAAACC
>NW_004797703.1:143652-148581 GCF_000002075.1 Aplysia californica
CACACACACACACACACACACACACACAGATGTACAAACATGCACACACACACACACACACATACACACACTCACGCACACACATGCATACGCACGCACATGTGCACACACAGATACATACACACTCATCCCTCACACATCCTCTCTTCCACAGACATCTGTGCACATAACCATAATACTATTAATATTATTGTATGCTTGCACTCTCAAACAAGCTCACAGTCACATGCATAAATTATATAAATGAATACTAATATAAACACCAATAGTGTTCAGCATGAAACGTACTAAGTATTCTGATTGTAACTCAAAGGTATTCTGATGCATGCTTTAAAGGTCATAATATGAATATCTAACACAGAACAATCTCACTAAAGTAAAAATCATACATACTCGAGTCGTATTTATGTAACAAAACTTGTATGTACTCACCTAACCAGAGTCGGCCTTTAGCGTCGCACTTTCCGTCGTTAATGAGTCCATTAGCAGGTAGCCCTAACTTCTCTCCAGAGACAAAAGGAGTGGTTTTTCCAGTCTTCTCTAGCAGAAAGTTTACACTATCTGCCTGCGTGATCACATTTCCACCGCCGTTGCTTCGCGGAATAGCGAAATGTGTTTCTTTTTCTATTGAGGGAATACAAGAAAGCTTACAAGGAAATCATTACAATTATTATTGGCGTTTCATTACCTCAGCATGGAAGCGTATAAACATACCCTGTTTGTCACAGATTCGATGAGCAACATAGGAAAAATCAGGAGTGGATGGCTCTACAGTGACTGTAGAGCTTCCATTGCAAATAGCCACCTCCTAAGAATTACATGGGAGTCCTGTCCTGGTCACGCCAGGGTGCACGGAAATGAGCGTGCTGATGAACTTGCCGGCAAAACAGCACCCAATGGCCGAATCATGCTCGACCCACCAATGGTGATCGCCAGATGCAAGGAGAGCCTTCACAACCAAGAGGAGACAGACTCCCACACACTCAGCACAATAAAAGAAAAGTGTGTGCGGGGCACAGCGAAAAAAAGTTTGCTCCGAGGAGTGGTCAGGCGTGTCTCAAACCAGCTCCTTATGGAGACAATTAGCAAGAAGACCCTGAGGTGGACACTGGAAAGGAGAGATGAGCAGCTATGGACATGTGCCGCCTGCTATGATTCTAGCTCCGTATCCAAGTAAATCCAAGCAAATCCTAGTTTCATTACCATAGTAGTATCATTGTATAATTAAAATAAATGCTTTACACTGACCACCCCCCCCCCCAAATACCTGTGGTAAACGATTTTTAGTAATACCTACTCGGGAATAGGCTTTTTATTTGTTTGGTTTAGTTTGTTTGTTTGTTCGTTGATGTTGTTATATGTTTGTTTGTATTAAACAAATAATGAACGTGAAAGGTGTTGAACAAAAGCAAGAAAGATGAAAATTCTCCAATGGCCGGAAAGATGTCGGCTTCTTCGAGCTAATTACAGGGTGATAAAAAAAACAACAACCTTTACAACTTGTTTTTTAAATAACTTCCTCCATATTCAAGTTTTGCGTTTCAGATTTGAACATAACATTTGGGAGCCAAAAGGAATTTGTCTGATATGTATTTAGATAAGTCCATTGAATGGTTTTGCTCTATACAGCGCATTAAAAAAACCAACCCATTTTCAACCTTGTCGCCATTTTCATAGCATGACGCACCAGTTCGCGTTAGGCCTACCACCAAAAGTTGCAATAATCACACCATATTGCAAGCCACAGCAGTCTAACAAGTCAACAGAAGTCTGCAGATATTATTTTTCAGATCATGGTTACGTTTAGTAAAGAGCAGAGAGCTTTTTGTATTGAACATTACATCTCCACAAACTCACCATCCCTGACATTCCAAAAGTTTTGCGCACGGCATGGAGAGAATGCTTAGGTGCCCTCAAGACCTATGGCGTCATGAGTAGAGAAGTTCCGTCAGTTTGGATCTACAGCGAATCAAAACTAAAAAGTTCTTTAAAACATGACCACTTGAGGTTGAACACGTACCATGCGCAGCCCTTTAAACGTCACCAGAGTGCGGGTTTCAGTGGCAGAGTCCCATGAGACGTCTGTCCTTGGATGATCTGCAGCTAGGACTTTCCTACACATCAACGATCTGCAATCTCATGGCAGATCTTAACCTAAGACTATACCATGTTCATCTTCGCTAGACCGAGATGAAATGGATCAGAGCATGGCAATGTGTTCATGATTCCTCGATTGTCTTGTAAAGAGGGATCATTTCCTCGATGACATTTGGTTTAGTGCAAAGCCCATTTTCACCCTGCGGGATATGTTAACTCCAAAATTGCTGTCTATTGGGCACCCCATCTATTGTCTCTAGAAGCCACTTCTAAGTGAACATATACGGTGTATGTGGCTTTAAAAACTCATGGTTTAGCAGGTCCTTGTGTTAGGGCGCTACTGAACATTTCGAACAACGCGTAAAAATGTGTCAAGTCCAAAGGAGGGAATGTGGAGCACTGCTTCTAGGAATTTCAGAATGAAATCATTAGGTTTTTAAAACTCTGTAAAATAATTTAAATGTTGTTTAAATGTCACAGGGTGGAAAATTAATGTCAAAGAGAAAATAAAGAAAAGGGTCAACTAATCTTTTCACGACTTCCTTTACAAGATTTTCAAACTTTGGTGAACTTTGCGTTTTCTGGGGTGCTTTTTTCTTTTAGCCGTTTCCGTTTTCAAAACATGTTTCTTCTTCGTGGATTTTATATCAAACAATTTTCTTTTGAATGAATTATGTCTGTTCCAAATTACAGCATTCTAGAACAATTTTTTGAGCGAGATATTCAGAAAAAAATGTGTAAAGTTTTTTTGGGATCACCCTGTATTTCCACGGGTGCCTGGTTTCACAAACAGCCACGCTAATGTATTTTTAATAGGGGCAGGTGTAGATCTAGTTGGTATGCTTAAAGAAGGTGAGGGTGGAGTGAAGTGGCGAGTCGACTGATGAGTATTAATTTGCATCAAATGAGACATAAATAGTCCTTAATGTCCAGACGCTGTCTGACTGTTTTTTGTGTTTCACCTCTCTTTCTCTCTCTCTCTCTCTCTCTCTCTCTCTCTCTCTCTCTCTCTCTCTATCTCTCTCTCCTTCTCTCTCTCTCCCTCTTTCTCTCTTTCTCTCTCTCTCTTTCACACACGCACACACACACACGCACACACTCACACACACACACACAAACACACACACACACACACACACACACGCACTCATACAAACACGCACACGCACACGCACACGTGTGCACATGCACGATCGCGGACACAAGAGCACGAACATACACAGATACACACGCACAGTGGCATGTTATAAGTAATTTCAATTTTGAGTTAAGTGGCGGTCGTGGTAGTGTTGATGATGTAAATGGTGGTATTTGAGTAACTGCTGCTGCTGCTGCTGCTGCTGTTGCTCCTGCTGCTGATAATGATGATGATGATGGTGATGATGATGCGAGGGGAGGAGGAGGAGGAGAGGAGGAAGGAGAGGGGACAGGGGAGAGGAGAAGAATGATAAGCAGCTACAACATAGTATATAGCAAATTTTCTCCACTTACCGAGATTGATTCTGTTCACTCGAGGTATACTTGGATTGTATCGTATCACTGCATTACCCCTCACGTCCACCCCAAGCCACGATTCCGACCTGATGTCCCAGAACCCAGACTCGCCAAGTTGGAATCGGTCAGGAAGTACAGCTTCTACTTTCATCATAGTATTGATACCACACGCACTGAGGACATTCAGAGGTCACAATTAATTTCGATCCACCATTCTTAAAAACTATCAAAAAGCGTCCTTTGCGCATGACGTCACGATCACCCATGTATTGTCTCACTTTGAATAAATTAATACCTCCGATGTACGTAGTAGGTCAAGTGCGTTCCGAATGCAGAGCTCAAATTTACCTTTATCAGTACACAAGCAAATGAAAAGGCCGTCTATGTAATGAAATGCTCGAAATTGTTGAGAAATATAACAACTTCGAAGAAGAAGAAGAAGAAGAAGAAGAAGAAGAAGAAGAAGAAGAAGAAGAAGAAGGAGGAGGAGGAGGAGGAGGAGGAGGAGAAGAAGAAGAACAACAATGTGTGTGCATAATGTTATGTTTTCCCACTCCTAGCGAAACAATTTAGATCATTTAGGAAGCGGGGATAGATCCAGCCAGTCAAGGTCAATTCAGGTTGAAAGGGGCTTATCGCCACAGCAGATAGACCGAAATACCCCCAAAATAATTATCACTATTTAACTCGCGTCTTCTGAGTGCAACTGAGAAGGGCCAAACAACTACTCCGAAAATATGCGAAATTGTATATTATAGAGTTAATGCCCCTGACAACACTGTGAGGCAATTTAAGATGCGGGACCTCCGAGTTTTACGACCATCTCTGATAGAACTGGGCCAAATGTGACAATAAATGTAACGTCCCTTTCCGAAGGACACGACATCAGACTGCGCTGAACCTCGAACCCGCAAATCTGCAATCTCATGATTACATGTCATACAGCCTAACCTTGCAAAGCTTCCGACCCCACGTCGCTACTCCAAAGACCTCTGCCAGAAGAAGAAGAAGAAGAAGAAGAAGAAGAAGAAGAAGAAGAAGAAGAAGAAGAAGAAGAAGAAGAAGAAGAAGAAGAAGAAGAAGAAGAAGAAGAAGAAGAAGAAGAAGAAGAAGAAGAAGAAGAAGAAGAAGAAGAAGAAGAAGAAGAAAAACAACAACAATATTAACAACTACAAACAACAACTACAAAAACAACAACAACAGCAACAATTAATAACAACAAGAAACATTTTTTTTGTATTATTACTGTCGCTTATAGGCTCTTTTGGCTTATGTTCTGATTTTAGTTTCTTTGTTTAAAAATTGATCGATGCTATGATTTTGATGAGGACGTGGGGG
>NW_004797703.1:148836-153836 GCF_000002075.1 Aplysia californica
GGGGGGGGGGTTCTATTTTTGAGAATAAGATGAAATATTAATGAAATATTATTCGTAATTCCCACGCTTTTGGCGACAATTGATAAGTATGAAGAAATCTAAACACAGTTGTAAGCACTCCAGTTTAACGTGTATCTTAGCAAGAATGTACGAACTACGAGCAGTTAGGCAAACTCAGTAACTCCTTTAACGACTTAAAATTAATGTTTTGTTCCTGATGGATTCGAACTGCAATCATACGCATTCCTGCCCAGGTTAAATCCTACCAAAGCTAAAAGTGCGTTCGACGAGAGTGTACAACGTCAACGAAATCGGAAATCCTATGAAAGTAATGTTACTATCATCATTATTCGTACTTACATCTCAGACCTTTGGGTAGGTTCCTTCTCCTCCAGAGACACGAGACAAGTGTGACAAAAGCTGCAGGGGAAGTAGGCTTCTTGAATACCGCACGCCGCGCTGCTAATGCCGAGTCATTCACCGCATGCAGTTTCACCCTGAACTTAGATACAGTTCTGAGTTCTAAGTTCAGTTTGACTTTCTCCTCTCTGTAACGTGTGTGCACTTGGCCGCGAAATTTGCATAAATATGGTCATCTGGGGCAAAGTTTGTCGTAAAAGGGTAGCTGTATTCTGTTTTAGTGAAAGGCTATTAAAAGGTAAGTTACCTTTCTGAATGGCAGAGGGAAATACTGAACAACAACAGGCCTAGATCTCTATCATTGTATTACTATATTGGGCATTTGTTTAACTGCTCTGTCGGCGTTCATTGACCTTGCCCACCTCCTCACCTTTTTTATCGACTTGCATATGCATAAATCCGGTTTCGAACGCCGTTTGCCCCCCCCCCCTGTTTGTTTTGTTGTGAATTAGTCGTTTATCTGCGTGCACGTGTGTATTTCTATGAGTATCTCTGTGTGTATATTGAGTAAAAATTCTCCAAGTATCCTGGTGTATATTAATATATTATTACATGTCGTGTATCTCTCAGTATCTTTGACTGTATGTGTGTATTCCTGTCGTGTTTTTTATTTGGCGCTTAATATAATACATTGCAAATATTTATATATATATATACATATATATATATATATATATATATATATATATATATATATATTTATATATACATCACATGCTGTCTGCCATCACCTGCACAAAACCATTATACTCGGTATGTACATATAACGCTCAAGAATAACAGTGAGTTTCAGAAAAAAATATAGCTGTTTTACTCGCCCATAGGCAAAACTCATTTAGGAAGCGGGCTTTGACCCTGCCCCTTATCAAGGCCAGTCAAGGCAGAAAGGGATATTATGTCGCCCCACCAGAAAAAAAAAGAACTTGATAAAAAAACAACTCACCCTACTCTAAGAATCGTACACAAATCTTCTATGTGTAATAGTGACCTGCATATCCGTTACACCACCGAAGCCGTTAAAATTAGTTCTGTGGGGGGCTCTCGTGGCCTAGGGGTTAAGGTGTTGGCCTCTCATTCAAAGGTCCCGGGTTCGAATCCGGGTGGTGACCGAAAACTTTTCTTCCCTAAATTTGTCTCCTTTCACCACCTTTCCTGCTCTCTAGCAATGTTCTGTCGTCTGCTTCATCTCCTCTTTCTACCCTCACTTCCTCATCTCCTTTGACCCCCCCCCCCTCCTCTGGGCTCCTGATTCTTTCTACAGCCTTTCTACTGCTACTCCTTGGCTTCTTTTTACTGCTGTCTTTCAGCCACACCCTTGATCTTCTGGTAGGAAAGATCTACACCTAGCCTTCTCGGACAAGGGCGAAAAATCTCGGAGGGCCCGTGTACAAGTTGCGCACGTTAAAGATCTAAAATCGATAAGAGTAGGCTTCGGCCGCCACCCGGCCAAAATTCAAAATTTCCTACCAACTGAAAAAGTTTAATGTGTCCCGCGCGCCTATATGACCTTATTAATATGCAGTTGCGAGCGCCGTAAAACACTTACAAAAACAAACAAAGTTAGTTCTTAACTGCACAATAATTGTTTATGCTTCAGTTTTACTTATCGCCGTATTCATTTTTTAACACAACGGAGCTTTGCTAGAGCCACTTTCTCTAGGTCGTCTTTGGAAAGAAATTATACGTAATATTGGTCACATTTATTAATTAATTCTTTCTGAGATGACTTTGATATATTTAAAGTCTGACTATCTTTTCAAGTAATATACAAGTATCAGAAATATTTTTCCTCTCGTTAATGTAACATTATTATTCTCGCCTGCAAGAAATGCGTCGTATTTGCAGCACAGTGTTCCGCTTTCTAACAGTCGACAAGTAAACACTGCATAATATGTGGTCTCACCCGTATATTATGTTGCTAAACTCAGAACACAAGCAAAGCCACCATGGTAGTGATTTATATTTCTTCCCTCTCGATCACCACCCCCCCCCCTCCACACCACTTAAAAAAAAATTACCTTTGAAGCATTAATTTATGGTAAGCCTCTCTAGTGACAGGTGACGGGTGAGGTGGTGGTTTAACGGTGCTTTTAACAGCTTGCAGTTGTCTTCTGTTCTGGACAAAAGTTATCCTCACAGCTTTGTAATCACCAGATGTCATTGGAATAACAATCAAACACATATTTTGCATGTGAAGTTGAGCCTATAATATAGAAGATTTACAGTAGATATGTGCTTGTGGTGTAATGGTGAGGCTGTTGAAAAGAGAGTTTCATTTTCGCTTGAGGAAGTCATATCTATCCATTATCCCCACTTTTTAAATTATTTATTATTTGTTTCTTTCGTTTTCTACTGGGATACTTCACTCAACTCAATTTGGATTGACACTGACTGCCAACCAGAATTATATACATTGGCATTTTCGTGGCTTTGAGAAAAATAGGACTGTCGAGGTGGCTAGCTTGTCGTAAGAGGAGACTAGATGGCAGCACAGGTATTGTGTCCAGAAACAGAGATACGTGGTCTGCCAGGTGGGTGGGGGGGGGGGGGCGCAGTGGGGTATAGGGTCTTGCGAATGACTATCGCAATGTCACTTTAAACATAACAAGAAAATGATAAAATTAAAAACCAAACATAGCCGAATTAGACTTTAAAATTCCCACACAGGCACCCTATAGCTAGGAAGGCACCCTGTCCTATTGAACAAATTTGTCGCTATAGGAATGTCAAAAATAGAAAGCAATCAGTTACTAATCACTTTAAGGGGGAAGGTGGGAAAGAGGGGGGGGGGGGTAAATTTGCATTTTAAAACGCATGTCATATTCCTTTCTAATAGGGTGCTATATAGAACGCCTAGTATAATTATGGGCATGTCCCCTGACAGAAAACACTGGTGTCTGCTGTGGAGCGGCTTGGCAATTCTGCACAACACGCAGAAGACGCGAGCTTGTTTCCTGTATGGGAATTTATTTTTCTTTTTTAAAAATCGAGTATACCAACCGTTCATCTGGGTGCTGTATCCTTCTCATCCCAGGTTGGCCCTGACAAGTAGGGTAGAAGCTTGCCTCCTAAATGATCTGGGTCGATTTGGGAGTAAACTATCGTACATTTAAAAGGAAACAAACAAAAAATATATAGATTGTGCCATTTCGTAGGTACTGATTACTGAATTACAATCTTGTAAATCATTGGAAATAGATAGTTGCATTTTTTCCTCCTATAGATACAATGTCGTTTCCTTGTGCTGCCTTGGTTCTGAGTTACACGTCTTTCTTTTGTCGCAAGTCCAACACCACCTTTCGTTACTTTAGATAACACTTCACTGGATCCTTTAAAAATGAAAATGGACTCACAATGGTAGAATAATAAACAACAGACGGCCAAAATGCACTGAATGAAGACCGAGAACGGAAAAACAATCATCAAGAGGAAGACCAGAGAGACGGAGGCAAGACTACTTCAGAATGCGAGCAGGCACAATCTGGTACGGGAGAACAGCCTGTAGAACAGAGTGGATGTCATTTTATGTCGGGGATTTGGGGGGGGGGGTACTTCCTACAGTTTTACTTTCCCTCTGTCGTTTCTGTCTGTCTGTCTTACTTTATTATGTAGATGTGTTTCTCTTTTCTCAAACAAACAAACAAAGCACCCTTCAATGGACAGACAACCTCTAGAAAAAAGTAAAATAGTAAAGTTGGGGAGGGGGGGGGATCCTCATCTTATCAGAGCAAGTGTCTTGAAGTAACAATAGAGCAGACCTTGAATTCTGAACTAACACAACAATAGCAGGTACCTGACGGGTATAATTCGCTGACGTCATGATAAAAAAAATGTATCACGACACACTCACGCACTCGTCAATTTTTAGGTACATGGAATTATCAGTATAATCTTAAAGTTTGTTCATTTATCCTGAAAAACATTTTTAAAAATTAAATAGCCACCCATCTTCCTTGAATACAAGTCAAAATTTCTGCGGTTGCAGGGGGTGGTGTACGTGTGGTGAAAAATAGCGAATTAAAGGCCCTTGAACATTTTCTGACTTCTAAACTTGGAGTCCTTGGGGACTGACATTTATTATTTTATTTGTATCTTTGTTCAAAGCTACTTTTCAGTAACGTTCACATAGAAATATGTCTTGTCGGGATGCGGTGGAATGGGTGTTGGTAAATGAATTGGTATCGGAGTTTTTGGTGTCATCTTCAAGCTTGTTTAGATAAAAACAATACCCATCGATTTTAAATAGACGTAGAAATATTTGTGATTGAAGGAAGTGATTGTCGACTGGTTTTAGATGTTGAATTAGCCAGAACGTGGCCACCAAAACTAGTGACTTCCACAGCTTGATAGTGCATGGAAATGGAATTTTTTGAAAAGTCAAAAAAGACGCTCCAAACCTGCAACAAAGATAAAAATAGCCCAAAGAGCTGAAAAGATGGTTTCTTGGATAATTTTTTTGAGGAGCACCTGATTTCACAACGATGAGACGCACATATTATAGAAAATACCTGATGGATTACTACTGGATTGCGTTGACTTTAAACTAGACAAATTATTAGTTATAATATAATGTTTGGGTG
>NW_004797703.1:158836-170921 GCF_000002075.1 Aplysia californica
ATCAGATCAAGATCACATAAGTGTCAACATTTGAGGTAGAAGAATCACTAATCTAATATATTATGCCAACGACACAGCCCATGTGTCTAACAATGCCACGAGCATGAGAAGGTCCTTTCATGGATTTGAGGCTGATGGCATCAAAGCAAGTCTTAAATTACACGCCAAAAGGACCACAGTCGTGCACATCAAAGGCATGCAAAGTGAAAAAAACAACAGATAAAATGTTTGGTACAGTGGTGGAAAATATAATAGACTTCAAGGGCTTAAGATCATCAAATACATCGGTTGCATCACGCACTAATAATAATAATAATAATAGATAGCATTTGTATAGCGCAAATCCCCGCTCAACAGCAGGCTCTATGCGCTTTACACTATATTATTACCCCAGCAGACCATAGAACACTCCGAAACATTCTCAGCTTCCCGGGAAGCATACAGTGCAAGCAGCTGATTAAGCGCTCAAACACTAACATACTGACAAGATCTTTCGCTGTCTATAGCCGGGTACCCATTCCCACCTGGGTGAAGTGAGGAAAATTCGTGTAAAGTGCCTTTCCCAAGGACACAACGTCGGGTCCCTGACGGGATTCGAACCCTCGACCTTACGGTTGCGAGTCTGAGAGCCTAACCACTAGGCCACCGACGCCACTAAAGATGTAAGAAGATGCTGAATAGTCATGACAAAACAAAACATGATACAACTGAACAAAGTAATAATATGGATAGACATAGGAGCACCGAAAGTACTCCAAGTTAGAATTTTGAAAAGTCTGTAGTTCTTTATCGAAGAGAGACTTTGGCACTTAAGAAAGGAAGATATAAACTGAATCCAAGCAGTTGGAATGAGGTTTTATAGAACAATGGTTCGGGCCAAATGGACAGAATGACCGAGATACTTGATAAACCTTGTTCTTTTCCCTTGAAAATTCAACTCAAGTCTCCTGATGCGACAGGGAAATGCCTAACCGCTACACCATAGAGCGTATAATAATAATGTAATAAAGGCGTATATATTTTCAAAAATTACAATTAGCGGTTGCGGTGTTCAGACTCATTTCAGAGAGCCTACAAACAGTTGAAGCCTATACGTTCTCTGACCGTCTAGGTTGAAGCCCAAAAAACACTTCTACAGCGCCTATTTCGACCGACATTTTGATTAGGATTGCGGAAAGACTGGAGGGGGGGGGGGGGGGAGGAGGAGGGGGGGGGTTGTTTCTGTGCCCCTCACCCCGTCCCAGTTTTCTGTTAAGCGTCCATGCACATGACTGGAGGACTGACCTCTCCTACGTGGTGGGCCTGTTACGTCATCGCAATCTCCACCCTCTGTTGTCTGATGTTGACCTGATGTGTCTGGGGTGAAATGTGTGATAAGCTGTACTACTCTGATAATGTGCTTTTCATCTCAGCAGCTTCTCTGAAGGGTCAGGAGTGGGAGGGGGGGTGGGGGGAGGTGATATCAATAGTCCATTGCCCAGTATGCCGTGTGCCACTCGTGCGCCTCAAACCTCCCTGCCTGACGTATGTAAGGCATCGAACCTCATTGAGACCCAACAAAGGTATGCTACCGGTGCTTCGAAGGAACGAAAAGGAGCAAAAGACGACTAAAGATCTCCTTATTGTTACTGTTACTTTCTTTTTACCTATTTAATCCAGTAGCAAGGTTTTTGCCCGTTCTTATTACATCGGAGTTTGTGTAGCGGTTAGTCGTTTTTATGTCACATGTAGGAGGCTCACATTTGATTACTGAGTTGGAAGAACATGATTATTATTTATCGAGTATCTGGGCCATTTTGCAAGGATGATGCATCCTTTTCATCCGGGTTGACCCTGACAGCCAAGATCGAAGCCTACCTCCAAAATTATATAAACTGTTCCGATGGGGACGTAAAACACTTACATTAAAAAGCATAAAGCAAAACAAACAAACAAAATCCCCCTAAACCAAAAAAAAGTCATTCTATTTCGTTTGCATCAGTCCTGGCTCGCTTTACTGTGTTCGTAGATTCCATGGCTGTTGACTATGCGGCAATACCAACGAACATTTCTCTTTGCAAGGGGGTAGGTGGATGGTATCAATAATCAATTGTCCAGTTTGCAGAGCGCAACGTCTTTTCTCCGTTAAAAGTATATTATGTGGCGTCGGTGGCCTAGTGGTTAGGCTATTGGACTCGTAATCGTGATGTTGCTGGGTCTGTTGTTCGAGCCACGGGCCCGACATTCTGTCCTTGGGAGAGGCACTTTACACGAATTTTCCTCACTTCACCCTGGTGGGAATGGGTACCCGGCCAAAGACAGCGAAAGATCTTGTCAGTATGTTAGTGTTTTAGCGCCTATAAATGGCTGCTTGCACTGTATGCCTCCCAGAAAGTTGAGCTTGTGTCAGAATGCTCTCAGGTCTGCTGGGGTAATAGCATAGATTGTGAAGCGCATAGAGCTTGCTGTTGAACGGGGGTTTGCGCTATACATATGCTATCTATCTATCTATCTATCTATCTATTTATCTATTATTATTATTATTATTATTATTATTATTATTATTATTATTATTATTATGTGTCACGACACAGTGGAATGAGGCACTCGTCCATTTTGGGGCGTATGGAGTTGGATATTTTTGACTTAATGTTTGTTCATTATTTTGTCTTGCTTTTAGTGTAAAAAAAATATTCACCAATCTTGAATAGAAGTCGAACTATTTGCCTTTCAAGGAGGTAGGGGTTACTGGTAGCAGAGGTAAAATTATCGAGAAAATGGCAAATTTACATTGGTGTGCCTTTAGTGATATTTTCCAGTAAAAGCCACACAGTAGTATGTTTCTATTTGGACATAAAAGGTATCAAGACCAAAAAGGGAAAAAATTGATAAAAATTTCCCCACAAGCAGGAAAAAATGCTTTTCCCTTAGATTTAATGACTTTAACAAGCGCCCGATTTCACCACATTGACTCACCTATGCATTTTGTCCAGCCCTATTTCTTTGATAAGTTAAGTTGTTGGCATCATCCTAAATTACCCTGGCTAGAATCACCAACTGGGCATTTGTAACTTGAGTTATTTGGGAACTGTTTCGCAAAGGTTTACTTAAGCCTTCCAGTTAGACTTCATTTGACCCACAGCGCTTATTTTGAGACCAAATTCTCTGCCAGACCAACATTGGGGTAGCCGTGACATCATGCAGGAAAACCATTTTTAGTTAGTTCAGTAGTTGGAAAGGTGGGTGGATCGAAGTAGGTTTTTACAGAGTTTTTTTAAAAGGCCATGCCGGATCCTCAGCTTCTCTCACTGGTATTGCCACGCAGTTAACCAGTATGGAAACTACGGAAATAGTAGAGCCAGCCAAGACTGTAGCAAATGAAATAGGACGAGTGGTTTTGTTATTATTGTTGTCGTTGCTATTGTTGTTGTTGCTGCTGCTGTTGTTGTTGTTTTGTTTTGTTTATGGGGTGAATTGGTTTGTTTTGGTTTGGTTGTTTCTGCTTTTAACTTTGTTGTTTTGGTTATCCATTGGCAAAGTCCAGATAATTTTGGACGAAGGCTTCGATCCTGCCTGTCAGGGTCAACCCAAACTGAAAAGGATGGATACAACATCCCAGCAGATGAGACCACGACACTCAGTTTTTAAAGAAATGTTATCCCCGCATGGGAAATGAACTCGAGTCTTCTCTTGGTGCAACAGCGAAGTGCTGAACAACTACACCAAATACGAAGGAACAGTTAGACCGAGCAGAAAAACTTGCTACGTGATAAAATAATAAAGTTAAGTAACACAAGAGAGACCTTTATATACACTATATACAGCTTTTGCCTAGCACAAATTCCATCTTAACAGCAAGCTCTATGCGGTTCACAATCTATAATATTACCCCAGCAGACCTTAAAGCATTCTGAAACAAAATTCAGCTTCCTGTGAAGCATGCGGAGCAAATTACCATTTTATAGGCGCTAAAACACTAAGATACTGACACGATCTTTTGCTGTCTATGGCCAGATACCCATTCCCACCTCGGTTAAGTGAGAGAAATACGTGTAAAGTGCCTTTCCCAAGGAAGCAACATCATGGGACTTAAGACTCGAACCTCTTAACACGTAACTTCAAAAGTACGAATCTGGTAGCATAACCGCTAGACTACCGA
Source organism: Aplysia californica (assembly GCF_000002075.1). NCBI lineage: Eukaryota > Metazoa > Mollusca > Gastropoda > Aplysiida > Aplysiidae > Aplysia > Aplysia californica. Next base: position 162,975 of record NW_004797703.1, read on the forward strand.
CACCACTTTAACTAGGCCCTCGCTCCTTTCCACTGCATCACAGCCGCCAGTAAGAAGACTCAGTTTCGTGTCAATGAGTGCAGGGGCCAACAGACACTGCACCCGAGGATGTTGACAATTAAACAAGTGGACTTGCACGTGATCTTAACTAATCTGAGGTAAACGTTAAATCTGTTGTAGTCTCCCCTCTGAGATAAGCACGTTATCCTAAAGTGCGTCCTTGCACTATCAACGATGTACCTGCTCCATTACATGTCAATGTTTCAACTGCATGTCATGATTAGAAAAGTACGTGAGTTCCGACAGACTACCAGAATGGACGTACCTTTTTATGCTTGTGTTTTTATGTCCCCACCGACTTACTTTAGATCATTTAGAAGGTAGGCTCTGGTTTTGTCTTTCATGGCCATGCCGGACTGTGTGGAAGTAGCGTCCCTGCAGAAAGACCGAGATGATAAATGATTATGCTGCCCCAACTAGGGAATCGACGCTGGTGGACCCGCCTTTGGCTGTTTCCTTGATCTGTTAGTGTAAAATAGTATTTGAGAGGCAGCGTGGTGAAATCAAGCGCTCGTCAAAAATAATGAATTAAAAAAAACTCGCATTTTTCCCGTTTTGTTTTTTTGTTTTTTTGTGCAATATTTATCGAATTATTTTATTTTATTTTATTTTATTTTATTTATTTATTTATTTTATTTTATTTTATTTTATTTTTTTAACTTTTTTTTTGGGGGGGGGGAGGGTTCTACATGGATTTTACTGAAAGACGATTATCAAAGGCTCGAAAATGGTAAATTTGCAGTTTTCATAGACACTTCAGCTTTGAAAGTTATATAACTTTGGGGGGTATTTTCTCGCTTATTTTTACCTCTCACTCCAGGCAACCCTTACACCTCCTTCAATGCAAATATATCTCAGATTCATGCATTTTATTCGGGTTTTTTTAAAGTACAGAGCCTGGTGGTCAGCACGTGGTTGTTGAGTGCTCTGATATGGTCCATTCCTTCATTAATACTAAACATTATATCGTCCTGGTCTCTCCTACTTCTTTCATGTAACACCTCTAATCTTAGGTACTTATGTGGCACTACTGTGTTGCAAGTGGAGTAAAAACCTTACTATAACTAGGCTAAAGCAACATGGTTCACTCTCCAATCTCCTCCTATCCCCCCTGTCCCACCCTTTAGAGTGCATCGTTAGCTTAATTGGTAATATGCTGGACTGCGGAGCGGGTGCCCCTAGTTCGAATACTCAACGAGTCGTTCTGAACCTGGGCTGTTTAGGGTAGATTGCACATTTGGGAGTACTGCCTCTGAAAAGCAACATTACAGTGTTAAAAGGGGATGTAAACCTGTGCATTGACAAATGACTTCTCATCTTTCCTTTTCTAAAAGGTGTTCATACCCATGTGTGTCTCAACATTGGTCGCTATTAAGGACAAGTGGGCTAACCCAGATTTCGAGGGTTTCTAGAAACCTTGACCTACACCAAAGGTGGGCATTGCCCTACCTATAGGATAAGTTTGGTTTCATATGTGTGTATATATGTTTGGTTATAGAAAAAAAATCTCTCCTTTTCTAAAGAAACTGTACAAAGGGCAAAATCTTTACATTCGATTTGCTCAAAAGAGCATTTTTAGGGATAGTCCTCTTGTGCTTAAAAGTGATCAATTATTCGTCAGTATTTCGAAGCCGTAACGTCGGGAGTTTAATAATAATTATTACATTTTGGTAGTTAAGTTTATCCGACAGAGCTGACTATAACCATTATCTTTATCTAAGCAGAGCTGGTGATATGAGTGCTTGGGCCTATCTGATAGAATAACAACATAAATGACGTCATTGGCCCCACTGCAAAACCCAGAGCGATAAAGTTGCTTACGCTCATTGTTATAAACCTGAATTGCAATATCTTTGACAGTGTACTACCATTGTCGCCGTTCTCTACTGTCCCCACCCCCTCCCCCCCACCTTAAAAAGTATTTTAAAAACAACAATAGTAAACAAACAAACAAACAGATAAACAAGCAAAAACTCTTCTAAGCTGGTTTACACATTATGCGTCAAAAAGGAGGGCAAAGTATTCGTCTTTAAGAAGTCACGCAAACCCTTTTTCGCCTTGCCCTTTATTTACTTCAAAATAGAGTAATAATTAATGATGCTTTCCGTGGTGAACCTGAACGTCGCCAGACGTATATTATTAGGATTTCACTTTTAACTAAAGTAACAGGAAAAACGATATGAATCAGAGTTAAATAACAAGGTAGCATTGTTATTGTTGCGGACCAAGTCACTTGTTTGTGTAGTAAGCTTATTTTACTAGTCAACAAAAGTTAAGGAACGTACAGTAAAAAAGTGATATATTTGTATGCATTCTTTCGAGGTTTTACTTTTACTCGAAAAACTAGATATTGGTGAAATGTTACTGTATGACTAATGGGATTGTACACACCAGGGTTTGAAGTGCACGTGACTCCTGTGCGATGAGCTGGGGAGGGGGCAAAAAGGTCCAATGTTTTCCAATTATCGATTTTTTTTCTCTAGCTCTTACAGTCAGAAAAAATTATGAACGTTCAAAAATCAGTTTCCAATTGCAAGATTCACGTCTCGTGAGTGACTTGCACTCGCTCATGGTGTATACACCATTCTGCTTCTGTAGGGCTAAGCATAAACATGCCTCCTCGACAGAAATTGTCTGATGTAAACAGAGGACGAGCCATTGTTTAGGTACAAGATGGTGTTTCACTCCGACAAGTTGCTACACGTCTTCGAGCGTCCGTTTCTGTCATTTCACGGCTGATTCGGCGAGCCAACGCCACTGGTAGTGCCCAAGAGCGACCCAGATCAGGTCGACCAAGAGCCACTAATGCAAGGGAAGACCGATTCATTCATAAACAGGCTCCGCAGTTGAGATCCGCTCCAGAAAATCACATCCGGACACGGCTGAGAGCGGCAACTCGTGTTAACATTAGTTGTCAGACAGTACGAAGACGTCTTCATGAGTTTGGACTTAATGCACGTCGACCAGCAGTCCACCAGCGTCTCACCCCAGCACACAGGGCTGCTCGTCTTGCCTTTTGGCGACGCCAAGTAAGATGGACTCGTCAACAGTGGGCAAATGTTCTCTTCAGCGACGAGTCCCGGTTCTCTATGCATCACAATGACGGCCGTATCAGGGTTTGGAGGCGACCCGGAGAGCGGCTCCTCGATGAAGCCGTCAGAGAAGTGATGCCTTTTGGAGGTGGTTCCGTGATGGTATGGGGTTCTTTCAGTCTGAACCACAGAACACCTCTGTACCAAATGCAAGGGAATCTCACTGCAATACGTTACCGAAATGAGATACTCCGTCCATTAGCACTACCTACTCTGCAGCAGATGGGGCCACATGCAGTGTACCAGGATGACAATGCCGACCTCATAGAGCGTTGCTTGTCCAAAACTTCATGCAGCAGGCTGGCATCAACCGAATGGACTGGCCGGCCTGCAGTCCGGACTTGAATCCCATAGAAAACCTCTGGGATGAGCTGCAACGTCGAGTCAGAGACAACCACACCCCTCCAGGAGACGCGTAGCAACTGTTTCAGATGCTGTAGGCAGAGTGACAGGGGACGCCTCAAAGAGTATTCACCAACCTCATGAACTCGATGAGGAGCCGGTGTACTGAGTGCCAGGACAAATGTGGTGGGCATACTCATTATTGAAATCATCTGAACTGTTTTGTTTTTGTTGCAGTCAGAAGTTAAAATAACTTCGAAACCGCTAGGCAATTTTTGGGATTTTGGATTTTAACCCCTACCAAACTCGATTAACTTTTCAAGCAAGTTAAAATGGAATATCTTAATTTTCTTTTTTGGTACTTGCTATACACATGTTGATTAAAATGTGTACCAAATTCCATTGCGTGTTGAAGTTTGCTTTCGAAGTTATACACTTTTTCTCAAATGTTCCTAAATTTTTGTTTACCAGTTTACAAAGAATATGAGCAAACAGTGAGTAGGTTTGGGCGGCGTGGCCAGGGGGGGGAGGGGTAATGTATGTTTGTGTAAGTTTGTGTGTATGAGTGTGTGTAAGAGTGTGTGTGTGTGTGTGTGTGTGTGTGTGTGTGTGTGTGTGTGTGTGTGTGTGTGTTGTGTGGTGCGTGTGTGTGTGCGTGCTTATTCATGCGACTGACAGACAGGCGTAGATTGAGAGAGGGAGAGGGGAGAGAAAACATGAAGGGGGTGTCCTTGGGATTCTGTTTGGGGCCGGGGAGGGGGAGGGGGCGTGGGGCAGAAGGAAGGGGAAAGGGAGAAAAGAGACAAACCGTCAAAATATGAAGACGATGTCCATTGTGTCAGCATCGACTGCTAGACCATGCTGTCAAACATTATTTCCAACAAATGATTTTAACTGTAATGGACAATTAAACATGTATCGTCTATTTAAGTCGTATTAAAGAAAAAACCGTTTTCAACTTAAACGTTGGCCATTACAATTTCATATTCCGTTGATTTGGAAGCTTGAGATTTTGAAGTTTCTCACTTGATCGTTATTATCTTGAGTACATTCGGTGCGGTCAACTTTGGTATGATTACATCATAAGCTTTGCGAGTATACATTCTCTTTTAGATTGAAACAGTTTTGCAGTTTGCAAAGTTTGCACTTCTTAGTTCGAAAGAAAGCCTCGGGAATGTTTTACTTTCTTCAGGCCTTTCCTGACTATCGTGAAGCGTGCTGGCAACAATAAAAATGATGGATGTAGCCTTCTGCATCTTCTTTCTTCAGAGACGGCCTCATACTGTCGTTTCTACTGTTCTGCCGCTTGTTGGAATACCTAGTATATAACAATATTTTAGCGATAAATTCAGTCCAACTTGTTCAACATCAACAGTGCTTGTATTTAAAGAGGTATCAGTACCGACTAAGATTGGTGGCTATGGGTATTTCTTTTCTTCTTAAATTGAATGTGTACTCGTAAATAACTCGTAGTTCGTTTGGTGAGGAATCACATGTACTAGGTTTGTATTCTCTTTCAGACGTCAGTACTAATGGTCAATGATAACAGACAAAGTGGACCGCAATGGACATCATGATACGAGGCCATGGTTAAAGTGCTCAGCTGATAACGAAACTCAATCTCCGAGGTCCATCAACGCATTGTATTGGCTTTCCTATTCCAGATGTAGACTGCCACCTTACCACAATGTTTACAACACATGTGTTAGTTTTGAGCACTTTTTTCCTCGTAGTTCTGGCTTTTCCCAACAGTAAGTTTACTCTATTTGTTTGTTTTTGAAAATTTGCCATATTGCGGTTATAATAGTGCGGGTGGTTGGTGTGCACTATGACGTGGTTTGCTCCTTCTTTCCAATCAAACATATTATCACGTATTCCTTGTCTCTCCTTCTTTGTTTTGTTTTACTCTCTAGTAACACCTCTATTCTTTGGCATTAAACATAACCTATTTGTGCTGCAAGCACTGTGCAATATAACAAAGTATCCAGGGGTCAGCCAAGACCAATGAGCTGCTTTTTTTTCAAAGAGTCACGGGGTCAGCTAAAGCTCATAAACATCAGAAATAGATCTACTTATTTACTAGTTTATCCAGAATTCAGCTTCTCAGCAAAGTCGATGTGGTCCATTATCCGATAGAGCAAGGGATTTTTGTATAGGAGCCGAGGTTTCCAAAATGTGTAGTTAATAGTTTAATTTAATTATGGCCCCGAATAAAGTCCGTGTTATTCTTGAAAAGGCATTATCGTGAGAATTTACCCTGAAATGTCATTGATTGCTAGGCTACTGTTTGAAAAAGCCCATCTATTGCCTTAGGTTCAAAGACAAATAAGTAAAACATTCGTACCACCTGAAACGTTCATAACAGATGTGTGATCGCATCAGATCCCTGTCAATAAGATGTCATAGCCTTATAAAATGAGGTCCAGGAACTCACAAGATGGAAGAAACTAGGAAAGCTTAGAGAAAGTCAGTGACAGCCGGGGCTACTGCTTATTGCTAAACAGTCGTTCATTCGACAAAGTTAAACTTAGTGTTGCAAGGAATAGCAGCCGACTTGTTAGTTTTCAGTCCCTCTAGCAGAGTTATGACTTAGGAATTTCTCTCTTAAAGTGAAACAACTTCTTTGTAGAATGCCCATTTTGATCGGGTATTAAACTCATAGGAAATATTCTTAGAACGTGTTATTGTTTTCTTACGTAGAGTCTTATTGATAGTTTGTACGAAGTTTTGAAGTTAGAATATCATATGATCGTGAGGAAGAGTAGGCGTAACATGTACGCATGAGGAGAGTTAACCCAGCAATAAGTAGTACGCACTTTTACAAAAAGTACTACTAGATATATATAAATGCAAGTTTCTCATGATAATTGACCCTAAACAGTTGTTATTTGCAGATTGGGACTCTGACCAGTGGTAATTATAAAGAAGTTAAGAAAAAGTCATTTGATTTCGATCAAATATCACTGAGACGACTCCACTGAGCTATGTATTCCGGAATTTTAAAAATAATAAAGGATGGCCAGTAATAAATTGAAACTAAATGATGCCAAGACAAAAATAATGTTGATGGGAGATACAAAAGCCATTAGAGATATCCCAGAACTACAAATTGATATTTGTTGATGGGAGATACAAAAGCCATTAGAGATATCCCAGAACTACAAATTGATATTAATAACAATACCATAAAAAAGTCTTCAAATCTAGGGGTTCAGTAAGTTTATGATATTATTCTATGTCCTCCCAAATTAGCCAGCTCTCCAAAAGTATCAATTTCTAACTTAATAAAATTGACAGTGTAAGAAATTATTTAACTAAAGCAGCAGCCAAGACATTTACAAAAACACCTATTTTACCAAAATGAGATTACTATAATGCTATTCTATTAGGTTTTGATGGACGAAAAATTACCAAAGTTACAAGTACTAAAAAAAAAAGCAGCAAAATTCATAATGAAACAAATGAAATCAGCGCACGTAACAACAATTCGGAAAGAACTACACTGGCTATCAATTTAAAAAATGATTCAATAAAAAAGTGCCTTTTTCTGTTATAAAATCCACTTCTTCTTTTAAAATTCATTTTCATAAGTTTAAATTCAGCTCACGTCGGTTAATTAAACATGGGGGCGCTCAATTGGCTCAGTTGGTATCGTGCTGGACTAAGAAGAGGATAGCTCTGGTTCGTAGCCCAGACTGAGCGTATTCTGTCAACCCATATTGTCGTAGTCCCTTCGAAGACGACGTTAAATTAGGAGGCCTAAACTCTTAAATAAACGAAATGTATTGATAAAGGTGTTAAATACATTACTTACTACTTACCAGGAATGATAATATGATCCGATAACTGAAACTATGCACTAAGACCTGTTGTAGGCAAACCATATAATTTCCAAGTCACATTAGATATCAGGAATACGCAATACAGGCGAAACTGGTCAGACAGCCACCTGTGTAAGAAAAGCACCGTACATACTACAGACCATTTCAACTTCTCACTTTGTGTGCTTTTAAAATACAGACATCAATAATAGTTAAGGACCACCTTGACAGACCACATTGACAGACCACCTTGATTTTTTTTTAATCCGAAAAAAAAAGACGTCAAGGAATTTTTAAAATTATTTTGCTCTGAAAGCGTTAATGGGTTGCAAATGCGTACTGCAAAGCTTCCTAAAGGTGCAAAACCACAAGTGCTGCACGCAAATCCTCAGGGAATTTTAGCCACAATTGCTGTTATTTATCGACTTGTGTGCGAAACTACGGACATTTCTTAGTTAACATTTCTAGAGCACGTCATAAACGGACGTATTGTCTCGAACTGTGCTAACTTTGGTGGCAATATAAGCCGCCGTGTGCTCAAAATCAGGTATCGAATCAACATGCCTCATGACGAAACCTGGGAGACTTTTATGGTGCCAGAGCTATGGCATAGCTGCAAGATGGAGTTGGAG